>NW_026264909.1:2683896-2684258 GCF_000817695.3 Arachis duranensis
TTGCTACAGCCTGAGACCGTTCTGGCCCGAGTTTTCTTCGTCTTTGTTGTACCGGCCGGGATCCCGGATAGACTGCCAACTTGTGGCTCATCAGTTCGGGATCTATGCCGGGCATGTCGGTAGCGTTCTATGCGAAGAGATCAACATTATCTCGTAGGAACTGTATGAGTGATTCTTTTGCATCTCTGATGAGCTGAAAAATCATAAAATTGATTCTTGAAGCAAGAAAAAGCAGTGAAAAACAAAAGCTTGCAAAAAAATAAAAATAAAATAAAAAAATTAAAATATATAGAAAGAAAAAGAAAAAGCAAGCAGAAAAAGCCAATAGCCCTTAAAACCAAAAGGCAAGGGTAAAAAGGATC
>NW_026264909.1:2684548-2685440 GCF_000817695.3 Arachis duranensis
ATTAGTTTTTATGTTAAATTCACATTTCTGGACTTTACTATGAGTTCGTGTATTTTTCTATGATTTCAGGTAATTTCTGGCTGAAATTGAGGGATTTGAGTAAAACTCTGATAGGAGGCTAACAAAGGACTGCTGATGCTGTTTGAATCTGACCTCCCTGCACTAGAAATAGATTTTTTGGAGCTACAGAACTCCAAATGGCACGCTCTTAACGGCGTTGGAAAGTAGACATCCAGAGCTTTCCAGCAATATATAATAGTCCATACTTTATTCAGGAATTGACGACGTAAACTGGCGCTCAACGCCAGTTCCATGCTGTTGTCTGGAGTAAAACGCCAGAAACACGTCACGACCCGGAGTTGAACGCCCAAAACACGTTACAACTTGGCGTTCAACTCCAAAAGAAGCCTCAGCTCATGGATAGATCAAGCTCAGCCCAAACACACACCAAGTGAGCCTCGGAAGTGGATTTATGCATCAATTACTTACTCATGTAAACCCTAGTAGCTAGTCTAGTATAAATAGGATAATTTACTATTGTATTAGACATCTTTGGTCTCAGTTTTGTTTTATTCTTCATCTTAGGAGGCTATTGATCATGTTTTGGGTGCTGGCCATTCGGCCATGCCTGACCCTTTCACTTATGTATTTTCAACGGTGGAGTTTCTACACACCATAGATGAAGGGTGTGGAGCTCTGCTGTACCTCAAGTTTTAATACAATTACTACTATTTCTATTCAATTCTCTTGATTCCTATTCTATGATATTCGTTGCACTTCAACTTGATGAATGTGATGATCCGTGACACTCATCATCATTCTCACCTATGAACGCGCGTGATTAACAACCACTTCCATTCTACCTTAGGCCGGGCGCATATCTCTTAGATTC
>NW_026264909.1:2685761-2686076 GCF_000817695.3 Arachis duranensis
AAGGATGGGATGTAGCCATTGACAACGGTGATGCCCTACATACAGCTTGCCATGGAAAGGAGTAAGAAGGATTGAAGGAAGAAGTAGGAAAGTAGAAAAAGAAAGGGCACAGTATCTCCATACGCTTATTTGAAATTCCCACCATTAATTTACGTAAGTATTTCTATCCTATTTTAATCATCTTTATTTTCTGTTTATTATTTATTAATATTCGAAAATCCATAATCAATTATTATCTGCCTGACTGAGATTTACAACATGACCATAGCTTGCTTCATACCAACAATCTCTGTGGGATCGACCCTTACTCACGTA
>NW_026264909.1:2686129-2736781 GCF_000817695.3 Arachis duranensis
CTGCCAACTTGTGGCTCATCAGTTCGGGATCTATGCCTGGCATGTCGGCAGCTTTCCATGCGAAGAGATCAACATTATCTCGTAGGAACCATATTAGTGATTCCTTTGTATCTCCTTTCAGGATCGTGCCAATATTAGTTATCTTATCCGAGGTGTCTCTGATCTAAACTTTCTCTACTTCACCCTCGGGCTGTGGACGGAATTCTTCTTGCTTCTGAACTCCACCAAGTTCGATTGTGTGGAACTCTCCTCCTTCGCCTCTGAGGTTTAGACTTTCGTTATAACAGCGACGCGCCATCTTTTGATCTGCTTTTATTGTAGCTATCCCTTCTGCAGTTGAGAATTTCATACATAGATGTGGAGTTGAAACTATTGCGCTGAGTTGGTTTAACGTTGTCCGACCTATTAAGGCGTTGTAGGCTGAGCTTACGTCGACCACGATGTAGTCTATCTTGAGTGTTCTGGATTGGTTCCCCTTTCCGAAGGTTGTATGTAGCGATACGTATCCCAGTGGTTGTACTGGCTATCCCCAAGTCCGAACAGGCTGTTTGGGTATGCTCTTAGCTCTTTTTCTTCTAAGCCGAGCTTGTCGAAGGCAGTTTTGAATAAGATATCGGCAGAGCTTCCTTGGTCAATTAATGTACGGTGGAGGTTGGTGTTTGCCAGTATGATAGTGATGACCATGGGGTCGTCGTGTCCTGAGATGATTCCGGATGCGTCTTCTTTGGTAAACGTGATTGCTGGGATGTCTGGCGCCTCCTTCTTTCCTTCGACATGGTATACTTCTTTGAGGTGTCGCTTGCGAGATGATTTGGAGATTCTTCCTCCCGCAAATCCGCCGTGTATCACGTGGACGTGTCTCTCCGGTGTGCGAGGTGATCGCTCAGACCGTCCGACATCTTCATCCATTCTTCTTTTTCTTGGCTCTTCGTCCCGGTTGGCCAAAAACCGATCTAGTTTTCCTTCTCTTACTAATTTTTCTATGACATTTTTCAAGCCGAAGCATTCGTTGGTAGAATGTCCTCAGACTCGATGATACTCACAGTATTCGTTCCGATTTCCTCCTCCTCTTTTGCCTTTGAGTGGCCGAGCTGGGGGTATTTTTTCTGTATGGCAGACTTCTTTGTAAACATCTACCAAGGATACCCTAAGAGGAGTGTAGTTATGATATTTTTTTATTTTCTCCCCGGAGTGATCTACCTTTTTTTTGGATTCTTTATCTTTATCTCGGTAGGTGGAACCGAACCTCGAGGCTTCCCCAAGTCGAGAATTCTCCTCCATGTTGATGTACTTCTGTGCCCGTTCTTGTACTTCATCCAGGGATGCAGGGTACTTCTTTGATATAGATTGGCTAAACGGTTCTTCTCGTAGGCCATTTATAAGGCCCATAATGGAAGCCTGTTGGTAGACTTTGTATGTCCATGCATATTTTGTTGAATCTTTCCATGTAGTTACGAAGGCTCTCCTGATCTCCTTGCTTGATTCCTAGTAGGCTGGGTGCGTGTTTAGCCTTATCCTTTTGTATGGAAAATCTGGCCAGGAACTTTTTGGCCAGGTCGTCGAAGCTCGAGATGGATTTTAGAGGTAGGCTGTCGAACCATCTAATGGCTATCTTGGTAAGAGTTGTTGGAAAGGCTTTGCAGCGAACTGCATCTGAGGCGTCAGTGAGGTACATTCTACTTTTGAAATTGCTGAGATGATGGTTGAGGTCTGAAGTGCCGTCATACAGAGTCATATCCGGAAGTTTGAAGTCCTTTGGGATTTTGGTCTTCATAATTTCCCTGGTGAATGGATCTTGATCCTTGCGAGAGCTATCCTCTGGAGTGGATCGAGTAGCTTTAGTTTTGAGATCGGCTTCGAGTTTTAGAAGTTTATCTTCTAATTCTCGGCGTCGCCTTATCTCCCGATGCAGATCCTCTTCTTTTTCGCGTTGATGTTGGGCTTCTTTCTCGAGTTGCTTTAATCGATCTTGAAACGCCTCTATCACTCCTGAGTTTGATGAATTTTTGTCCCTGTTGGGCTCCGGAGTATCTTTGAGTGTAACATCCGCGTTCTTGTGCGGCGTTCTATCTTCCAAACCTGAATTGTGGTCGTTGTCATGGTCGTCCGCCATGGTGATGGGATGACTTCCAGGTTCCCCGGCAACGGCACCAAGGTTCCGAGGGTTACCTGAAACTGTAGGTCGATCTCGGTCGAGATCTTCTGTGTTGGTCGGAGCCGACGTATCCGGCAGGTGTACAGCGGCCGGAACTGGTGTGTCCGACTCGTGGAACTGAGAGTGCTGCTGATCCTTTATCACCGAAGGGTGGGGGGTACCTGCAAGGGACTCCGATGCTTAAGTTAGCAATGGGTATTAAGCAGGTATTGAGTAGAATTAGAGTATGAGTTATACTTGGGTGCTCTAGTATATTTATAATGGTGAGATGTGACCTTCTTTGGATAAGATAAGTTAGTTATCTTATCTTATCTTATCTTTTGTCGAGGTCAGCTTATCTTCCATGGAACTGCCCTTATCTCTATAGGCTTGGGCTACCTTTGGATCGGGGTCGTATTCCTTGAGTTGGGCCTTTCTTTGGGCTTTCCTGTCGATTTGACCGAGTTCTTTACGAAGAAGTCGGTCCGCTTGACCTAAAGAGGTCGGTCGCTTTGCTACTGAACATCCCGACTCAGACATCTCGACCCATGGTATGAACAATTTCTATTAATTTTCTAAGGTGAGGTAAAAATACCTTGTTTATTAATCGTTGATATGTGGCTCAAGCATTTTTCAATCCAAAAGGCATTACTACGTACCAATAGTTAGCTTTTGGAGTGATGAAATAGGTCTTCTCTTAGTTATGTTTGTACATCAAAATTTTGTTGTAACCCAAGTATGCATCCATAAAGGACAGGTATCTGTATCCTGAAGCTGAGTTTACCAAGGCATCAATGCCGATAAGAGGGTATGGATCTTTGGGACAAGCTTTATTGAAGTCGATATAATCAACACATATTCTCTATTTTCCGTTGTGTTTCTATTGGGTTTTTTGTCCTGTTTTTAAGTTATTTGAGAATATTTTTGTTGATAATAAAATTCAAATGCATGCCAACAACAAAATTATTCAAGGACATTTTTGGTAGTTTTTTTAAGCATAAATAATAAAATATTATTGACCAAAAAAAGAAAATAAAAAACGTTAAACCTCTCTAAAATCATGTCTACACACCGCAACTGCAACTATCAGAAAGCAAAAGTGCCGCCCTAGTTTTGTGTGTATTCATTTCCATTTTCCAACCCTAACCAAGCGCTCTTCTTGCTCTCTCTGTTTCACATCAAAATCTCACAGTGGTAACACTTTCCTCTCATAATTTTATTATATTTGTTTCGCTTCTTATCATTCTTTCTTTCTTATCATTTTTTCTCCATTTATGCATGCGCTTTTTGTTTTTTCTTTCCATGAAACAATTTAGTCACAATTTTTTAATCTTGAGGTAATTTCTGCTAATATAGTAACCTGGAATATTTGGTTGTATATGAAGAATTTATCAACAAAGCACTGTTGTTGTTATTACTACTTTATATTGAATAGAAATAATTGTTATAAGGATCGATGGTAACAATGAGATAAAATATAAATTTTCATAATTAATGGCAGTGAAATGCTAGGATAAGTTTTTTTTAATACTGTGTAAAGCTGTTATAATTTTAAATATATATGAATGTGTCTCTGTAGGTAGTTCATAATTTGACTGTGTTGGTACTTCATAGGTTGTCTACAACTTTTCAATTTTATATATTGTTAACAAAGTTCTTGCCTTCTTGGGGTCAAATCTTAACATTTACCCCTTTTTTCTTTCTTCTAAATCAGGTGGAAGAGAGTAAAAGATCAATGTGGGTCGACCACAATTGTTTTTTTCTGCACCTGATGTTACTGTGTGCTTATTGGCCTTGATTGAGCTAGAAGCTACAGAGATCTGTGAGTACATTGAAGTTAGCTGAACCAACATGGGATATGTAATTACTCTGCGAAACAATATTTTTACATCCCAATTTTTGCTTGGTATGCGTGAGTGCATCAGACAAGATGGCTGTAATTCAAGTTCCACCTTTTCTTTTAATTGTTCTTCGCCGAAGAAATCTCCATCCATACTCAGAATTTGTTATTTCAAGTACTTTGTTGCAACAAAAAATTGTTCACTTCGAAAAGGATTGCCATGTAGAAGCTTTCAAGAACGGGGAAGTGTTTTGCTTGATAGAGTCAATGAAGTTGACCATGAAGATTGGGCCTTTGAAGGTTATTCTGTCGGTGAAGGTAATAATAATGAATTCACAGAACTAGTGGATTTAAACAAGTCTATAGACTCCCCATCTTTGTCCCCAGATGGACCATTTGTTGGCAATAATGAAAAAACAAATAATATGATACTCCAGAATCTTTGCAGCCGCGGAAAGTTAACGCTTGCAGCAAAGTTGATTGATATTATGTCACGTAAAGGCCAAATACCTCATTTCCCTTGTTGTACAAATTTGATTCGTGGCTTTATCAGAATCGGTCTAGTCGGAAAAGCTTGTAGAATAATGAACATAATGGTCATGTCTGGTGGTGTTCCTGACACAATTACATTCAACATGGTAATTGGTGGCCTGTGTAAAATAGGTCGTCTGAGATCTGCAATTGCTATGGTTGAAGATATGAGCATGAGTGGCTGCTCCCCAGATGCAATTACATACAATACAATAATTCGCTGCATATTTGATAATGGCAAAGATGCCAATCAGGCGATTAGCTTCTGGAAGGAACAATTGAGGAAAGGGTGCCCTCCTTATCTGGTTACCTACACAGTTCTTATCGATCTGGTGTGCAGATACTGTGGCACTGCTCGTGCACTCGAAGTACTTGAAGATATAGCAATGGAAGGATGCTATCCAGATATCATTACATACAATTGTCTCACAAATCTTACTTCTAAACAAGGGAAGTATGAGGATACAGTTTTCATTTTGAATAATCTTCTAACCCACGGGATGGAGCCAAACTATGTGACATACAATACTCTTCTTCATTCTCTTAGTAACCATGGGTACTGGGATGAAGTTGATGAGATTCTGAAGATTATGAGTGAGACTACTGGTCCACCCACAGTTGTCACCTACAATATTATGCTCAATGGTTTATGTAAATCTGGACTTCTGGATCGTGCAATAAGCATCTACATTAATATGGTTTCAGAAAACTGTTCACCAGACATTATAACTTACAATACTCTTCTACGCGCTGTGTGTAAAGAGGGCTTTATCGATGAGGGCATTGAGTTACTTCACTTATTGGCAGGCACTACTTCTCCGGGGCTGGTAAGCTATAATATAGTGATTGATGGGGTGACAAAAATGGGATATATGGACTCAGCAAAAGAATTGTATGGTGAAATGACAAAAAAGGGAATAACTCCTGATGAAATTACGCATAGTTGTATGACTTGGGGATTTTGTCGATTGCAACAACTTGAGGAAGCTGTACAGGTATTAAAGCTGATGACTAAGAAAGAACAAAATATTAAAGATGGTGCTTACAGATATGTGATCCTTGGATTATGTAAACAGAGGAAGGTTGATGTTGCAATTCAGGCCCTGGATTTGATGGTAAGAAACCAATACCAGCCAGATGCGAGGATATATTATACTTTGATTAAAGCTCTTGCTGATGAGGGTATGGTAGAAGAGGCTAACAATTTGCACCAGCAGTTGGTCAGATGGAATCTTCTGAAAAAGGAAACCATGTTCAGTTAATTGACATGTGCGCATAAGGAATGGCCGAATTCTAATGCTTCTACAAGCCATGTACAGTTTGCACATTCCTGTTGCAGGTGATTTTTAGTCCTCTTTCTTTGTGACATTTGGAGTCTCCTGTGTTTGGAATTGTGTCATGCTTCCAAGGAACATTGTACTTGGGGAATGGGCAAAAAGACCTCCCCCAATCAGATGAGGTCTTTTAGTGATGGCTGTTCAATCTAACATGTTCGTTGACTTCATAAATTTGAGCTTCCAGTTTATGCTTTTTCTTATCATGGTGTAACTGTGTTTCTATCTATTCTAACAAAAAAACAAGATATTGGTCTTTTTGTGATGGCTGTTCAATCTAACACGTTTGTTGACTCCATAAATTTGAGCTTCTGGTACATGCTTTTTTATCATGGTATAACTATGTTTTTATCTATTCTAACATAAAAACAAGATATTGGTACCATGGCTAAATTGCATTTCCTCCCCCACCACCACTTATAGTTTAGAATGTTCCTCTACGTCTATGATGTAGATAGTCAATTACAATTACCAAAGTAGGTTCAAGCAGTATAATCAACTACTGATGCTTGCATCAGGTTAAACTGCCTACGCTACATCCAAAACTCTTGGGTGCAGTCCATCCCCACCCTTCATAATTCGAGATGCATTACACTAGGTTGCCCCTTTTCTTTTAATCAAAAGTTACAATTACTGCTGCTTACCTTGCTAAAATTATAATTTTCTGTTGAGTATTTTGATAATAGAAGAATGAAATGCTCCGAAATGTGTACAAATACAAAGCGTTCCAAAAAATGTAGTTGCACTTTGCTATAAGAATATCCATTTAAGTATGAAGGTTCTTTTTCATGATTTTAATCTTGTCTTGTGGTGTTATTCGAACATTTAGTTCAGTCCAGTTTCTAAGTTTTACATTGAAATTGCTCGCTCTCTCCCCTCTCTGGTGTAATGTACATCTTTCATGCCTAAGGCTTGCTAATAAGACTGCTGCGTAATTTGTCAATGGCAGGAAAACTTGTTTGGGAAGTTTTGACAGTTACTCATCTGGGAACTGCAAGGTCCAAGAGCATTGTGGCCAATGGTCATTACAGTTGCACCATGAAATCATTTTAGTTGTTGAAGTTGGCACAAGCTTGTGCTGCTTCTCTTTTAGTCTTCCTGTTTTCAGTTTTGCAGAATTTTGTTGATGACTTGTGTGCAGTATTTAGATAGCATATTCAGGATGAAGTGAACAGCATAGTGTAATCCTTTTTAATGGTTTTGGTAGTTTTAGGTTTTTCTCTGTTGGCCAAATATACTATCTATCTATCTATCTATCAATCAGCATTTCTTACCACATAATTTGGATTAAAGTCAGTTATTTATTTTGCCACAAACATACTTTTTGTTCGGTTGAGACACGTGTCTATAGGGGGCATGATTCTCCTGTGCTGAATTTTATATAAAGAGTATTTATAATTCCAATTGGCTATCTGCTAGTGTCGCATGCACGCTTTTCATCTTAGTAGATAGTTGCACCTATATGTTCGCATGCAAGAGTTGTGGCTATTGATTCAATGGTGTTGTGATTCACCAATCCTAATACAATATGTACGTTGAAAATTTTACTCAAGGTTGTAGTTTAATCACTCATTTTTTTCATTAGAATAATGTGATTTTTACCCTTAAAATCTACTAATCCTGATAAGTACCTCATGACGAAGGAAAATACTGACATAGCAAGTGGCTCAACTTCTATTATTGATCTTATAAAAAAGCAAGTGCATTATCAACTTAACAATCATCCTAGTCAGACTGAAACAGTTTAATAACTCAGCACAAAATCGTTATCTTAATAAATGCGGAAACTTAAATTATATGTTTCTTAGATGAAGTAACTAATGATACTCACATCAAAGCATAGATTTTCCGACAGCTAATTTCTGTGTTAATCAATATAATTTGAGTACAAAATTTATACATTTTCGGGCATCAGGATTCAAATATGACAGCATCCTGATCAGGAGTAAAGGGATTCAAATATGACAGCATCCTGATCAGGAGTAAAGCATACCTTTCCTAAAAACTTCAAGAAGAAAGCTGCAAATCAGCAATGAATACATTAAACTTGAGCTGAAGAAAAATCATTTTCATTCCCCATAGCTTAGGTTTAATCTGATAAAGTAAGCTCTTTGTACACATCAAGCATGGGAAAGGTTTTGTACAAGCGTTTGAATGAATACTCAGAAATTGCATCTATACTAACAAGGGTATTAGCTAGCTCCATAGCATCATTTCGCCATCCAGCGAAACCAATACCCTCAATCAACAATGTGTAGGTAGTTTCATTTGGTTGACACCCTTTATCAACCATGGTGGTAAGCACCTCAATTGCATCAGTGACTCTCTGAACTTTGCACAAACCAAGAAGAACAATGTTGTAACTCACAACAGTAGGCTTACAATTGCTACTTTCCATGTCCACCAACAATCCAATGGCCTCATCCACCATTCCATCCCTGCACAAGCAAGATATGAGGGAATTGTATGTGATCCCATCTGGGTCAATGTCGTTGCTTAGCATCTCCAGAATCATCCCCAATGCTCGGATTTTGTCGCCACTACTCCACAGGGCACAGAACATTGTGTTGTAAGAACTTGCATTAGGAGGACACCCCACTTCAGCAAGCTTCTCAAAGATGTTCAAAGCCTCATCAGCTTTTCCATTCTTGCACAGAGTCGCCAATATCGAATTGTAGCTGATGATATCCGGCAAGCAGCCATCAGACATCATGGCATCCAAGAACTCTATAGCCAAATCCACTCTTCCTTCTTTGCAGAAGGCCGAAATCAATGGATCATAGCTATAAGCATCAGGGGTTAACCCCTTTTCCCTCATAACCTTCAAAACATCCATAGCCTCCTCGGTTCTACCTTCGCGACAGAGATAGCTAATCAAGGTGCTGTAAGTCACAACATTAGGCTCACAACCCTTCACAAACATATCAGCCATCAACCTCTGTCCACTCTCCCATTTTCCTTTACTCAGAAGACCCCTCAGCAAAAGATTGTATGAGATCACATCTGGGGAACAACCCTTAGTACTTATACTCGTAACAAACTCGAAGGCGCGATCAACCAATCCTTCTTTACACATTCCCCTGACAATTGCATTGTACGTGTACATGTCAGGTTGAAGTCCTCTTGACAACATCTCATCCAAAAGCTTCATTGCCTCATCAATGCCGCCATCAATAATAGTCGCTTCGATCAAGATTGTGTATGTAATCACAGTTGGCTTACAATTATCCTTCAACAGCTGATCCATAACCTTGAGAGCCAAATCAAGCTTCCCTCTACCACAAAGATTCCCAATGAGTATGTTATAGGTAACAACATCCGGTGCGAAACCTCTCTTTTTCATTCTATCAAGCACTTTGTTTGCTTCATCAGTTTTATCAGCTTTGCACAACCCACTAATCACTGCATTGTAAGCAAACACATCAGGGTCACCATGCTTCTCTAGAATCTCCATCACCTTTATTGCTTTCTCAATCTTCTTGGCATTGAACAAACCCTTGATGAGCTTTGTGCATAGAATAACGTCTGGCTTATAACCTTTGCTCACCATGTGCTGAAGGAAATAGAGTGATTCATTGTACTTCCCTGCTTTGCAAGATCTGTTGAGGGCTTTCATGAGATGGGTATCCTTAAAATCATAATTTTGAGCAAGTTTTGATGGCCTTGTCTCAAAATAAGACACCTTATAGAAAACATGTTGTCTTTTGTTGCTGTTATTGTTCCTTGGATTGTTGTTACCACCTTCATTGACAAGTGATTTTGTGCAAGTGACAACAGTGTTGGAGTTTGAGTACTGCAAATTGTGCTTATGATGGGTTCTCAATGGGAGGGTATGTGGCAGAAACTCACTTGAAACTGTTGTCATGGATGATGATAGTGAAGACGGTGTTGTTTCAAGTTGCAACAAATTGTTTTGGTATTCATGGACAAAAAGTAACGACTGAAGAACTTGTTGCAGTGTTTGTGGATAATTTGTTTTTGGATAAGGTGTTGCATGTTGCTAGGAACAGATTTTTGGCACCGTGGGAATCTAGCACAAATGAATGGAACCGTATGATGCACGAATACAGATATTTGGAAATGACATAGGACATATGAATATGTGAATTTAAAATTTTGTTATTTAGGCTGTGTTAACAGAGACCGAAATATTATAAAATATTTTTTTGATAAATTATAATAATATTTTAATATTTTATTGATATTAAAATATAAATTAATTTTTTAATTATTTTTAATATATTTTTAATTATGTAAAATATTTAAAAAAAATTTTGTTTTAATAATTAATAATATATACTATTTTTAAATTTATTTTAAAAATATATGTTAAAAATAAAATTTGACAAATTGACACGTAATGATATTTAAGTGTGTCAAAATATATTTAAAAATAAATTATTTTTATTAAAACATGATAAAATACAAAAAATATATATATTAAATAAATATCAATAAATATCATGTTTAAAATGTATCTGTATATTATCAACACGATAAATTAAAGAAGTGTCTCTTCTTCATAGATGAAGGCATTGTGTTTCTATTCTTATTATAAAAAAATTTCCAACAAAATTTACTTTATCCTATATTCCTGTGATCTTATGACCATAAACCAGCCAAATCTTCCACCTATCCACCTCTTGTTTGTTTTTATTTAATTGTAATAATTGCCGTCGAAGCTGATTGGTTGGTTTTGATTGCACTTCCCAATTCTCATCCATAAATATTAGGGTCTTTAAAATAAATGGGCAAATTAGATATAAATCTTTCCAGAGTTGTAAAATAAATAAATAAATAAATAAATATAAAATAACAAATATAAATAAAATATTTTGATATTAATATTTATTAATATTATTATTTTAATATAATAGAGATTATATTGCAACTAATTATGTTTATTAATTATGTTGCAACATACAAAGAAAAAAAAAAGGAATGTTTGTTATGTATGGTTGTTGTGTGAAATTTCAAAAGCTCTATTTTTATTTATACACATACTAAATTCCTATTTTCAACTTTCGTTAATTTGAAAATTTGAACCTTTTTTTTTCTTGAAAAAATGAGCTACCTAAATATTAATGGGTATTCACATTCATCCTTATCATAACACTCTTTTTTAGACGTTCATTTAGGATTATGTCTCATTAAAATTTTACAAAAAAATTTAATGAAAAAAATTTTAGTGAAGAAAAAAGAGTACAATATTATTTGAGAGTTGTCTCATTAAAAATCTTGTCAAGAAAAGTCCAATAGAAAGAAAAACCAGACCAAGAAAAAAAGAATACAGTCTCCCACTCTTGTTGACATTATTTAATATCTCAAAATTGACACATCCCAATCTGATGTACCAATCTTTTAAAGGAGGATTTGGGATGTGATTTTCTAAATAAATCTACCAGATTATCACTTGAGCAGATTTATTGGACATTAATTGTTCCTTGATTTTGAAGATCATAAGTAAAGAAGAATTTAGAAGAAATATGTTTTATTCTATCACCTTTGATGTATTCACCCTTAAGTTGAGCAAAGCATGTTGTATTATCTTCAAATAAAATAGTTGGAGTGATTTTATCGTCAATCAGTCCACATGATGACAAAATATATTGGATTAAACTCTTGAGCAAAAAACACTCGCAATTTGCTTCATGTATCGCTAGTATTTCAGCATGATTAGAGGATGTTGCTGATATCGTCTGTTTTGTGGACCTCATGATATAGCTATATCACCATATGTGAATAGATATCCTATTTGAGATCTTCCTTTGTGTGGATCAGACAAGCATCCTGCATCTGCATTGCCAACTAATTGTGACTTAGATTGATATGGATAAAATAGTCTCATATCAACTATTCCATAAAAATATCGAAAGATTTATTTGATTCTATTACAATGTCTTCTGGTTGGAGATGAACTATACCTTGCTAGTAAATTCATTACAAATGATATATCAGGTCGTATATTATTAGTAAGATACATTAGTGCTCTAATGGCACTGAGATATGGTACTTTAGGACCAATGATATCTTCATTTTCTTCTTTAGAACATAATTGATCATTTTTTACATCCAAAGACCTTACGATCATTGGTATAATTAATGAATGTGACTTATCCATATAAAATCTCTTCAAGATCTTTTTCGTGTATGTTGTTTGATGCATAAAAATCTCATTTTTTGTATGGTCGATCTGCAGGTTGAGACAAAATTTAGTCTTTTCAAGATCTTTCATCTCAAACTCTTCTTTAGAGCTTTTATAATTGTTAAAATCTCTTTAGGGGTTCAAATGATATTTAAATTATTAACGTACATAACAATTATAATGAATCAAGATGCAGATTTTTTTTTATGAAAATACATGGGCAGATGTCATCATTCTTGAATCCGTTTTTAGCCAGATACTCAATAAGACGATTATACCACATTCATCCAGATTGCTTTAAACCATATAAAGATATTTGTAATTTAACTAAGTATAACCCCTGCAAATATTCATTAGAAGATTTAAATATCTTTAATCCTTCAAGAATTTTTATATAGATATCATGATCTAATGATCCATATAAATATGTTGTAACTACATCCGTTAGATGCATATGTAGTTTATGGTATGCGGATAAACTGATCAAAGTATAAAATGACATGTTCCAAGCAGAGGTTGGGAGATTTATTCTCATAAGTAAGGGTCTAGCAATCAATTGGAGTCGTTTAATAAGTGATTCTGCTAGTCCATTTTGTGTATGAACATGAGATACTGAATGTTCAATAGTGATACCATTGGCCATATAATAAGCATCAAAAGCTTGAGAGGTAAATTCACCAACATTATCAATACAAATTATTTTGATTGGATTTTCTCAAAACTATACTTTTAATTGAATAATTTGAGCAAGTAATCTCGCAAATGCCAAATTGCGAGAAGACAATAAGCACACATGTGACCATCTCCAAGATGCATCTAATAGGACCATAAAATATCTAAAAGATCCACATGGTGGATGAATAGGTCCACATATATCGCCTTGAATCCTTTTTTAAGAATTCATGAGACTCAAATCCAATCTTTACTAGTGATGGCCTTAAATTTAGTTTTTCTTGAGAACATGCAGAATAAAATTTATTAGATTTAAGAATTTTCTGGTTCTTTAGTGAATGACTGTGGGAGTTTTCAATAATTCTCTGCATCATGGTTGTTCAAGAATGTCCCAATTAATCATACCAAATTATGAATTCATTTGGGATAGTAAACTTTTGGTTTACAATGGCATGTGACTCAATTGCATTGATTTTAGTATAATATAATCCATAAGAAAGTGAGGATAACTTTTCTATCATAACTTTTTTATTTAAATCATGAGTTGTGATACATAAGTACTTATGATTTTCATCATTTATTTTTCAATATGATATCCACTTCGGCGAATATATTTAAAACTCAATAAGTTCCTTAAAGATTAGTAGATAATAGTGCATTATTTATTATAAATTTTGTTCCTCCGAAAATTAAAATTATACCACTTTCAGAGCCTTCTATCATATTGCCTGAACCAATAATAATATTAACATAAATTCTAAATTTTATGCCATTATACATAATTACATATTTACCACTGCATTAGTTATACATAATAACTTTACTATTCTCTCACTTTTTGCATTAGATAATTGTTTATTTTCATAATAACTAAAATATTTATTTGTCAGTTCAAATGTGTGTTTACACAGAAAAACCTTCTAAATCATGATGTCAATTAACCTAATACCTAATTAGGTTTGCACTCTTCAAGAATGGACGAAATGAAATCTAAAAAGTTATTTGCTTATTCTAAACTAAAATGAGATATTTTATTATTTAATTTGTATTTATGTGAAAAAAATGTATACATTTTACAGTATAATGTTTAAAATAGAATAACGGTTGAACGATTATTGTGTTGAATTTTTTTAAAGATTAAAATTTTCTAAAATGTAATTCTGTTATTAAAGTGAATGAATGAGTGAACTATCATAAATATAAGTTCCTTTTGAGAATTTGCCCTTTTTTTTTATTTTTTCTATTGTAGTGTTGTTTTTTTTAAAGATTACCAGGTCATGCCCACGGAAAAGCGTGGGTTGAGTAATTATTTTTTAAAATATTTTATATTTATATTTTAAATAAAATACTATTAAAAATTAAATAATATTATTGAATTTCTATTCAAATTAAAAATGAATATTTTTATTTTATTATGATAAATTATTTGAAATATATCATATTCAACCATCTAAATTCTCAAACAGGAGCTGTACTCAGGAAAAAAATTGAGCAAAAGAGAGAGCGGGAGCAAAGGATTAAGGACAAAACACGAAGAGCATGATGACCATACCGTTGGAAGAGATAAGGGGGAGAGTAAGGGTGGGTGTGCACTCGGTGGCAAGGAGAATTTTTCGGGTGAGTTTTTCAAAAGTTTTAAAGGTCTCCTTTGGAGATAAAGTTATTTATGCAGAGAAAGTTAAAGCCTTTATACTTGTAGGATCTTTTTCTAGGGATGATATAGCATAGTGATAGATAAACAAGGTGATTTTCAACTTCCGTATGTTAGATCCACAAAAGAGGCAAACTTCTGCTTGGCAGAAATTTATAGAAATGCCTTAGTGATCAAAGTTTTGGACAAGAATTACAGTTATACAACTTTTTCACATAAGCTTCGGATGGTCTGGCGCATCAAAGGTGGCTTCGATCTTTTAGACATAGGATTTGGATATTTTCAAATGGAATTTGATGCCGCTGAGCATCGGAAAAAAGTAATGTTTGGTGGCCCATGATTGATAGAGAGACATAGTTGCTGTAAAACCATGGGATGTAGATTTTTGACCATATGAAGAATCCTTCGAGTCAATGCCTGTATAGATTCGGATTTCGGAACTTCCAATCTAGTGTTACCAAGAGCAGGCTATGATGCGTATTGTTTCTACGATAAATGTCCCAATCAAAGTGGACCTACCACTAAATTGACAGAGAGAGGGAGATATGCCCGAGTATGTGATCAAATAAATCTGAAATTGTCGGTGATCAAGAATATTATTGTGGAAGGAGTAACTCATGCAGTGGAGTATGAAAGTCTATATTTAATGTGCTTCTTGTGCACATTATGGTCATGATAAGGCACAATGCTTGGGTAGAATCACCACGAAAGGGAAGGGTGTTGATCCTGGTACCGCCAAGACCCAGGTTGATGAAAAGTCAATGCTAATTAATGATAAAAAATTCAAAAATCAAATGCAACGGATGATGTTGTGATAGGCGTGGTTGTTGGCGAGGATCACGGACCTAATATAAATGATGATTTATTGACTAATAACTTACATGTGGTTCACGTTGAAGAGGCATGTAGGAATGAAGAATTGAGCTTGGAACAAGTATTGAGGAAGGAAAAATATAAGATGGGCCAAAAGCAAATATTTAAGGCCCAAGGAAGGGAATACTCAAGCAAAGGTTCAAATAGAAAAACAAGGCCCATGTTGCATGCTACTCTTGCTAACGAGTCTACTTCTTCACGAGCCAGGATCGAATCTCAAACCATGTTCAAGCAACGTGGGTCGCGTGTGAGGAATGGAGATGCGTCTGCGATGCTGTCTTCTCACCAGACCCCATTGCCCCACGGCTCCTCCCTCCGAAAATAGCCAAGACCGCTGTCCTTGCAGAGCTCACCGACGGAGAAGAATGGAATCACTATGGTGGACACCTCTGCGAGGTTGCTACAGTGGTAGTGCCACTGGGAATTGAAGTCTTGTCGTCGAATGATGCAATGAGGGAAGAGGCAAGAATGAGGGATTCTGTCCTGTAATTCAAGCCTCATCTAAAGGTTGGTGAACTAATTTTATATTCATTACTATTCTATTATTCTATTTTTATATTATGGATAGTTTAAATACAATAGTTTAGAACATTAGGGGTGCA
Source organism: Arachis duranensis (assembly GCF_000817695.3). Classification (NCBI taxonomy): domain Eukaryota; kingdom Viridiplantae; phylum Streptophyta; class Magnoliopsida; order Fabales; family Fabaceae; genus Arachis; species Arachis duranensis. Next base: position 2,701,912 of record NW_026264909.1, read on the forward strand.
TCTAATAAGTTAGCTCCGGTGAATTACAAAGAGTTTCCTATAAACTTTAAACATGCTTCTTTTGTGGTTGAAATTCGTTGTCCTTTTCAACACTTGAAACTGTTTTGGAAAAGGCTTGGTTATCATTCTATTGGTACAGTGGAGGCAACAAGGCATAAAGGGGTATATGATTCCTTTCTATAATGCCGGATGCTTGCTGTAAGTGGGTAGATGCTTTTGATCAGTGTGTTATGGTGGAGTTTTAGGTAAATAATGTGATTTAGAGGTGTAGTGATATTTATTATAGTCCTTATTTTAATACTAGAGTTCTTCTGTGGGAGTATCTTGTGATTCAGTCCTTATCTTTTCGTGGGTCGTGGTCATTCTTGGTGATTTTAATGAAGTCCTCTTCTCTCATGAATCTAAGGGTTGCCTTTTTTCGAGTCGACGCGCAGATCGGTTTGCTGCCTCATTAAGGGATAGCGATCTATTTGATTTAAAGACTATCAAAAGACAATTTTCTTGGTACAGAAGGGTGAAAAATTATACTGAGGTGGCAAAAAAATTGACGGGATTTGTATCAATAATGGAAGGTTATCTCTATTTTCATAGGCTTATGCAGAAATACTAAATAGACTTCAGTCTCATCATTGTCCATCCTAGTTCATTGTAAAGGGTGGCCCCAGCTGAAAAGGAATAGACCTTTCCGGTGTATTACGGCTTGGGCTACCCATCTAGGGTATAGAGATATTGTGACCCAATCGTGGGGGTCTGGCTATAGATAGGTGCATGGCAAGCTTTCAGAAGTGCAGAAAACTCTCTAGAGTTTAATTCTAAAGTGTTCTGCAATATTTTTGTTAGGAAAAGCGGGTTGGAGCGCCAAATTAATTTCTTACAGAAGTGGTTGGAAGTGATGGAAGAATCTTTTATCTGGTAAAAAGAGCGACAGTTGATTGAGGATTATAATAACACTCTTGTGCAAGAGGAACGTCTGTGGTTTCAGAAATCCAGAGAGTGGTGAATAAAATTCAGAGATAGAAATACTAATTTCTTTCATGTTTAGACTCTAGTGCAGAGGAAGCATAATGAAATTCATGGTCTCTTTCTCTAGGATAGGGCATGGGAAACGGATCCAGATGTCCTTTACAGGGAAGCTAAGTCGTTGTTTAAAAGCTTATTCCGCCAATCGGAGGATGTAGATTTGGGATGTCTTGGTAAAGTGCCGTTTCCTTCCCTGAATGAGGATGCTTGCTGTAACCTTACAATGCTAGTTACATTGGAGGAAGTTAAGTCGGCTATTTTTAGTATGCATTCTTTTAAGGCGTCGGGTCTTGATGGGTTTCAGGCTTTCTTCTTCAAAGAGTATTAGGAGATTATTGGTTTTGATGTTTAGACTATGGTTAGTAGGGGTCGAAAAAGGTAAGGCTGCCTGCCAGGGCCCTGCAGCCTGGCCTGTTATAAAATAAGCACATGCTCAGGTTCTTATAAAAGCCTTATTATGTTAATAGACTAAACCCAGGCTCACTAATTAGCCTTATTGTCTTGTCAGGCCTGCTTAGGCCTGTTAATACATAATTATATATATAAACAATTTTTTATTATTAATAAAATTATGAGATATTTATAAATAATTTGTATATTTTAAATACTTTAAAGTTTAAAAATTCTTATAAATATTAAATATGATATATTACATACAAATATGTTTATGAAAAAATAGTTTTATAAATGATATTTTAATTTTTATAAAAACAAATTATCAGCCTTTTAATAGGCTTCAGGCCAGATCAGGCTGAATAACAGACCAAGCTTAGTACTTTAAAAAAAGCCTATCGTAGGGTGCAGGCTCGGCTCAGGCCAATTAACTATATGATAGGTGGTGCACGAATCCCCATACTTTCGTACAGTAGTACTAACAAGTGCACTGGGTCATCTAAGTAATACCTGAGTGAGTCAGGGTCGATCCCACGAAGATTGTGGTTTGAAGTAAGCTATGGTTATCTTGCAGGTCTTAGTAAGGCGAAATCAAAAGGTTTAAGCGGAAACTATTCTTAATTTGTATTTGTGAATTGGAATGGAGTCAGTAATAGGAATATTGTTAAGGATTGGAGTTGCTTTGTCTTTCTGAATTAACTTTGGTAGTACTATCTTCTTTGCTTTGTGAATGATTTCTTCAATGGCAGGCTGTAAGTGATTGACGCTGGTTTATTCAACTGCCAATACTCCTCCAGATCTGAACCCCAGGGTTAGTGCGAACCCATTCTGATTGAAGGTGAAGCTCCTGCAGTTCATTCTCCTTGGTGGATTAGTCGTCTGAGAGATGTAAAATCAAGCTGATGGTTCATCATTGTCTGATGAAAGACGTACTCTGAACCCATGTAGAATGTAATAACCTTATGCCAGTTCAACACATTTATGTTGATGAGGAACGAATATACATATTAGAATTAATCAAACACGGATCGAAGAATAACAGTAATACTTTTATTAATTCATAGGACTTAGCAGGGCTCTTCCCCTCAACCTAGGAGGTTTAGAAACTCATACTGAAAGGAAATACAATGGTAAAAACGTGTAAAGTCTGTGAAAAGCTTATTAAAGGTTTGAATAACATAAATCTAATCCCTTAAATACTAAACAAATGACTAGTAAGGGTAAAACAGTCTTTTTAATGTTAAAATCCACTTTTGGGGCCCACTTGGTGAGTGTTTGGGCTGAGCTTTGATGAGATCCACGTGTTGAGAGGTCTCTAGAGCATGGAACGCTGGCTAGGGGGTCCTCTATGGGCGTTTGGACACTGGTATCTGCTCTTTGGGCGCTGGAAGACTAGTAGGGGGCCAGGAGGCTGGCGTTGGATGCCGATTTTAGGCCATCTAATCTGAAGCAAAGTATAAACTATTATACATTGTTGGAAAGATCTAGAAGTCAGCGTTCCATAGCCATCAATAAAGCTCCATTTGGACTTCTATAGCTCCAGAAAAGCGCTTTTGAGTGAAAGGAGGTCAGATTTGGACAGCCTAGTGCTTTCTCTGTCTCTGAATCAGACTTTTGCTCCATGATGCACCACTATTTTGTGGCACATCTTGTGCTTAATTGAGTGGATTTTATCCACTAATCTCACACTTATTCATGTAAATTGCATGTTTTACATTTTCCTTCCTGATTTTGTGCTATGATTGAAAACATGTTTCTTTGGTCTTAATTTAGCTAATTTTAATCCTCTCTCATTACCATTCGATGCCTTGATATGTGTGTTCAGTATTTTCAGAGATTATAGAGCGGGAATGGCACAGAGGATGGAAAGGAAGCATGCAAAGTGGAAGGAATACAAGAAGCTAAAGGAACTATAAAGCTGTCAGCCCTGACCCCTTCGCACTCAATCGATCATAACTTGAGATACAGAGGTCCAAATGAGGCAGTTCCAGTTGTGTTGGAAAGCTAATGTCCGAGGTTTCAAAAGGATATATAATTTGTCATAGTGTTTGTACAGCTAAGTGATGCGCACGCGTGCTTCATGCGCACGTGTTGTTCTGCAGAAAATCCAGCGACCTGTACGTACCAGCGATTTTTGGGCTGTTTTTGACCTAGTTCTCGGCCCAGAAAACACAGATTAGAGGCTGCAGAGTGGAGGAATCACATATACACTTTTTATTCACATAATTTTAACTTTTAGATGTAGTTTCTAGAGAGAGAGGAGAGTCTCTCCTCTCTCTAGGTTTTAGGAATTAGGATTTCTCTTCTACTCTTATTTGTTCTAGTTTCCTAGTTTATTTATTTCCGTTGTTAATTATTCTATATTGCTATTTTAGTTCATGAACTCCATGTTAGATTTGATTTTCTATTTAATGCAATTTGAGGTATTTCAGATTTATGGTTGCTTTCTTCAATTTATGTTATTGATACTTTCAATCGGTTGTTTGGGTTTTATTATCTCTTATTGCTTTCCTATGTTTTTATGTTGTGCCTTCCAAGTGTTTGATAAAATGCTTGGTTGGATTTTCGTGTAGATTTCTCTCCTCTTGGCTTTGGTTGAGTAATTAGAGACTCTTGAGTTATCAAACTCTTTTGTTGATTGATGATTGAAAGTTGCTAATTAACTTGAATTCCACTAACTCTAGTCTTTCCTTGGGAATTGACTAGGACTTGAGGATTCATATTGATTTATCAACTTGACTTACCTTCATAGTTAGAGGTTAACTAAGTGGGGGAAATGAACAATTCTCATCATAATTGATAAGGATAACTAGGATAGGACGTCTAATTCTCATACCTTACCAAGAGCTTTTCTAGTTATTAATTTACTTTCTTGCCATTTTATTTTCTTGTTCTCTTATTCAGAAAACCCAAAAGATATCTTTACATAACCAATTATAAGAACACCTCCCTGCAATTTCTTGAGAGACGACCCGAGGTTTAAATACTTCGGTTATCAGAATTATTAGGGGTTTGTTACTTGTGACAAACAATCTTTTGTATGAAAGGATTATTGTTGGTTTGGAAACTATACTTGCAACGAGAACTTATTTGTGAATTCTAGACCACACAAAAGTACGTTCATCAAAATGGCGCTGTTGCCGGGGAATTGCAAACGTGTGCCTTATTATTGGTCATTGTAAATATTTGCTTTTTCTTGCTTGTTAGTTTTTGTTAGTTTTAGGACTTATTTGCTCATTTTTATTAGTTTTTGTTTTTATTATCTACTATGAATTCTCACCCCTTTGGCTACGAGTTTAGTTCAAATTATGTTGTAGGGAATGAAAGCTATAATGTGAACATGCATCAAGGTTGGGACAATCAAAGATGGGAGGAGCCACAAGGATTTGATCAACCCTCTTGGCAACAATCCCCTCCAATGCACTATGACCAACAACCACTCTATGATGCATACTAAGACAATAGTTATGGTGGACCTCTTCGTGACAACCAACCTCCACCAAATTACTATGGTCAAGAGCCATTCCAGAGTGCGAACCAAGATGATAGATATGATGGACCCCTTTGTAGTTACCAACAAGCACCACCATATGCGTATGAACCCCCTCCTCAACAGAGCTTTGAACCACCAAACTCACAAGCCCCTTACCACCAAATACCCTTATATGATCCTAACCGATATCCACCATACCAATCACCATATGAACCATACATAGAACCACCCCAATTTCAACCCAATTACTCCCAAGAACCACCACCTCCATATACACCATGCCCATATCCATTAATCCAAGAGCCTTATGATCCCAATTACGTTATCCAAGAAGAACAAAAGTCACGGGATTGTCTCAAGGACACACTGGATTAATTTCAAGCAGACGTTCATCAATTGGAGCAAGTGGTAAGCCGAAAAGCACACGAAGCTTCCATAGCTAAAGAATCTCAACTGGAGAACAAGGAATTGAAGTGTGTTGCGCAACAAGTGGACAAGATAGAGAGTGTTGAACCGCCACATCCTTATTATGATGGACCACCCTCATATCATGAACCTTCCCTCCCAAATAATGAACCCTCTTATCGATCCCGATCTCCCATGGATGACACTACAAATGTTCTTCTTTCAGAGGAAAGAGAGATTCAAGGGACGACACAAGAGTTTTAGGAGAATGTGCTAAATTTCGTAGCCGCCTTAGGCGAGTTAATAAGTCGATTAGCCTCCCAACGGCTGGACACTTAAGGAACTCCCATAGCTACATATGAAGAATCTAATAAAGAGTATAGCATGAAGGAGACACTAAAAACTCTGGTGGAAAGTGAGGAATGTGGCTTTGTATTGGAATAAGCGGAGGAAGCCGTAATAGTTGAAGAAGAAGAAGTGGTTGAAGACTTAGGAGATGTTGAACCTCCATGGGAATCTAGAGTTGTAGAGTATTCCTCCAAGAAGGTTGAAATTGATGTCAAGAAGGCTAGTGCACAACCTCCATAGCATATTCCCTATGAAGACTCGGATGTGATAGATCAAGAAGCAAGTTCCCTTGGTGATGAGGATCATGAATCAAGTCCTGCTAGTGATGAATCTACATCCGCAAATGAACTCCTTGAATATGAAGACCCTTCTCTGATTGAGTCTGAGAATGATGTGGAAGTGGGAGTCCTTCGGAAAGGATGGACGGGAGTTGAATACGCATTGTCAAGATCGTTGGAGACTTCTCTACCTAGGTTTCTGTCTGCTACATCATTTGAGTGGGTAAGACTTATCTCTATTTGCTTTACAGTTGATGAGCAGATATTTTATACGCTTTTTGGGGTAATTTCATGTAGATTTTAGTATGTTTTAGTTAGCTTTTAGTATATTTTTATTAGTTTTTAGGCAAAAATTATATTTTTGGACTTTACTATAAGTTGTGTGTTTTTCTGTGATTTCAGGTTGAAAAATTATATTGGCTGAAATTGAGGGAGCTAAGCAAAAATCTGATTCAGGCTGAAAAAGGACTGCTGATGCTGTTGAATTCTAACCTCCCTACAGGAGTCCAATTGGCGCACTCTTAATTGGTTTGGAAAGTAGACATCCAGGGCTTTCTAGCAATATATAATAGTCCATACTTTGTGCGAAGATAAATGACATAAACTGGCGTTTAACACCAGTTCCATGTTGCATTCTAGCGTTCAGCGCCAGAAACAGGTTGCAAGTTGGAGTTCAGCACCAGAAACAGGTTACAACCCGGCGTTCAACTCCAGAAACAGCCCAGGCACGTGAGAAGCTTAAGTCTCAGTCCCAGCACACACCAAGTGGGCCCCAGAAATAGATTTCTGCACTATCCATCTTAGTTTACTCATTTTTTGTAAACCTAGGTTACTAGTTTAGTATTTAAACAACTTTTAGAGACTTATTTTATCTATCTCTCATGACATTTTAGATATGAATTTGGTACTTTTTGACGGCATGAGTCTCTAAACTCCATTGTTGGGGGTGAGGAGCTCTGTAGCGTCTCGATGAATTAATGCAATTATGTCTGTTTTTCATTCAAACACGCTTGTTCCTATCTAAGATGTTCATTCGTGCTTCACTATAAAGAAGGTGATGATCCGTGACACTCATCACCTTCCTCAATCCATGAACGTGTGCCTGACAACCACTTCCATTCTACATTGATTGAATGAGTATCTCTTAGATTCCTTAATCAGAATCTTCGTGGTATAAGCTAGAACATTTTAGCGGCCACTCTTGAGGATCCAGAAAGTCTAAACCTTGTCTGTGGTATTCCGAGTAGGATTCAAGGATTGAATGGCTGTAACGAGCTTCAAACTCGCGATTGTTGGGCGTGATGACAAATGCAAAAGAATTAATGAATTCTATTCCAACATGATCGAGAATCAACAGATGATTAGCCGTGTTGTGACAGAGCATTTGGACCATTTTCACTGAGAGGATGGGAAGTAGCCATTGACAACAGTGACGCCCTACATACAGCTTGCCATGGAAGGAGCCTTGCGTGTGTGAAGAGGAGGACAAGAGAAAAGATGAAATTCAGAGGACAAAGCATCTCTAAAACTCCAACATATTCTCCATTACTGCATAATAAGTATTTATTTCATGCTCTTTTAGTTTTTACAATTGAAACTAAAAATTATTATTGATATTATATCCTGACTAAGAATAATAAGATAACCATAGCTTGCTTCAAGCCAACAATCTCCGTGGGATTTGACCCTTACTCACGTAAGGTATTACTTGGACGACCTAGTGTACTTGCTGGTTAGTTGTGCGAAGCTGTGAGAAATAGTCCATTAATGTTGGCATACACAATTTCATGCACCAAGTTTTTGGCGCCGTTGCCGGGGATTGTTTGAGTTTGAACAACTGACGGTGATTCTTGTTGCTTAGATTATGAAAAATTTATCTTTTTTTACTAGAATTGCATCTTTTATTATCCCTTCTAATTTTTTTAAAAATATTAGTTTTCTTTATTAATTTTTAGTTTTTCTGTGAATTTAATGTCATGTTTTAAGTTTGGTGTCAATTGCATGTTCTTTATTTCTCCTTGATCTTCAAATTGTTCTTGTCAAATTTTCTTGTTTGATCTTTGGTTTTTCCTATTTTGTGTATTTTTCGTGTTTTCCTTGAGCAATTTTAAAATATTAGTTTAAAAAAAATATTTTTATTCATTAAAAATACCTCTTTAAAATACGTTACATTTATAGCTCAATTTGCTAAAGCGTTCGTTTATGTTCTTGGTAATTGGGTATCTTCTTTTTAAAATCTTTTTCAAAAATAATTTTTCTTTGATTGAATCTTGTGCCAAACTTTAAGTTTGGTGTTTTCTTGTTAATTTTCTTTAATTTTCAAAAATTTATTTTGGTTTTCTAAAAAATTTTAAGTTTGGTGTTCTTTCTTTTGTTCTTGTTGTTCTTGTGATTCTTCAAGGTGTTCTTGAGTCTTTCTTGTGTTTTGATCTTAAAATTTTTAATTTGGTGTTCCTTGGTGCTTTCCCTCCAAAATTTTTGAAAACAAGGAGCATTAGATCTAAAAATTTTAAGTTTTGTGTCTTTTGTGTGTTTTTCTCTTTCATCATAAAATTCAAAATTCAAAAAAAATCTTTTCTAACTATTTTTAAGCCATATTTTCGAATTTTTTTATAAAAATTCAGATTTCAATTTCAAAATTTTTCAAATCTTATCCTTTTAAGATTTTTTTTAAAAAAATTTATATCTTTTTCGAAAATATCCTAACCACTTTCTCTCTCCTCACTTTTTCAAAAATCTTCATAAAATATTTTTAAATTCCTTTTCTATTTTATTTTATTTTTATTTCTATTTATTTTTAATTTTATTGTCGTCTTTATTTTATTTTGTTTTATTATTATTATTTCAAAATTTTTATATATAATAAAATAAATAAAATAAATTCACATAATCTCCCTTTCTCCATTATGGATTTAACTGGAAATGAACAGTCCAGAAGTACTCTAGGGTCATATGCTAACTCCACTACTGCTTCATATGGGAGTAGTATCTGTATACCTTCCATTGGAGTTAGTAGTTTTGAGTTGAACCCTCAGCTCATTATCATGGTGCAGCAAAGTTGCCAATATTCCGGTCTTCCACAAGAAGAACCTACAGAGTTTCTGGCACAGTTTTTACAAATTGCTGACACAGTACATGATAAGAAAGTAGATCAGGATGTCTACAGATTATTACTGCTTCCATTTGCTGTAAAGGACCAAGCTAAGAGGTGGTTAAATAACCAACCTAAGGAAAGCATAAAGACATGGAAACAGCTGTCAGAAAAATTTCTGAATCACTATTTTCCTCCAAAACGGATGACACAGCTAAGACTGAGTATCCAAGGCTTCAAACAAGGAGATAAAGAATCCCTTTATGATGCCTAGGAGAGATACAGAGAGATGCTAAGAAAATGCCTCTCTGAAATATTTTCAGAGTGGGTGCAGTTAGACATCTTCTATTATGGGCTTACAGAGAGAGCTCAGACTTCTCTAGACCACTCAGCTGGTGGGTCTATACATATGAGAAAGACAATAGAAGAAGCTCAAGAGCTTATTGATATAGTTACCAGAAATCAGCATCTGTACCTAAGCAGTGAACCTTCCATAAACAAAGAGGCTAAAACAGTAATTGCTGAACTCAGTCCTACAGAACAAGTTACTAAATTCAATCAGCAACTGGATTTTCTAACAAAACAGCTAGTCGAATTCAAGGAGATACTACAAGAAACAAGAATGGCTAATATGAATATGGAAATACAATTGAAGCAAACAGAACAGCAATTATCAAAACAAATAACAGAAGAGTGCCAAGCAGTTCAATTAAGGAGTGGAAAAACATTAAATACCTCACTTTAAGGCAGCAGGAAGCCAAGAAATGAACAGACTGCTATCCAAAATCCCTCTGAGGACAGTCAGAGCCCAGAGAAGAATAATTCTGGTGCTCAAATGCTAGAAAATGGGTGGGAAGCTGGTGTTGAACGCCCAACCCATGCTCAGTTCTGGCGTTCAGAAGCCAGAAACAGGTAAGAAGTTGGCGTCTAATGCCACTCCAGCTTCCACCCCTGGCATTCAAACGCCAGTGGGAGATCAGACACATACAAGTGCTGATAGCAACCCCTCTAAAAAGGCTTCTCAACCCACATCTATAGGCAATAAACCTACAACAACTAAGGTTGAGGAATACAAAGCCAAAATGCCTTATCCTCAGAAACTCCGCCAAGCGGAACAGGATAAGCAATTTGCCCACTTTGCAGACTACCTCAGGACTCTTGAAATAAAGATTCTGTTTGCAGAGGCACTTGAGCAAATACCCTCTTATGCTAAGTTCATGAAAGAGATCTTAAGTCATAAGAAGGATTGGAGGGAAACTGAGAAAGTTTACCTCACTGAAGAATGCAGTGAAGTCATTCTGAAAAGCTTACCTGAGAAGCTTAAAGATCTCGGAAGCTTTATGATACCATGCACATTAGAAGGTACTTATACCAAGCAAGATCTATGTGATCTTGGGGCAAGATCAACTTAATACCTGCATCTACTATCAAAAAGCTTGGATTGATTGATGAAGTCAAACCAACCCGGATATGTCTCCAATTTACTGATGCTTCCATTAAACACCCATCAGGCATGATTGAAGACATGATTGTCAAGGTTGGGCCATTTGCCTTTCCCACTGACTTTGTGGAGCTGGAAATGGAGGAGCACAAGAGTGCAACTCTCATTCTAGGAAGACCTTTCCTAGCAACTGGACGAACCCTTATTGACGTCCAAAAAGGGGAAGTAACCCTGAGAGTCAATGAGGACGAGTTTAAGTTAAATGTTGTCAAAGCTATGCAGCATCCAGACACCCAAAATGACTGCATGAGCATTGATATTATTGACTCTCTGGTAAAAGAGGTCAATATGACTGAGAGTTTTGAATCAGAGCTAGAGGATATCTTTAAAGATACTCAGCCTGATCTGGAGGAACCAGAGAAAATAATAGAACCTCTGAAAATCCCTCAGGAAGAGGAGAAACCTCGTAAACCCGAGCTCAAACCATTACGAAACCATCCCTGAAATACGAACTTCTGGAAGAAGGTGATACTTTTTCTGTAATCATAAGCTCTACCTTAGAGCCACAGGAAGATGAAGCACTAATTCAAGTGCTAAGGACACACAAGACAGCTCTTGGGTGGTCCATCAGTGATCTTAAGGGCATTAGCCCAGCCAGATGCATGCATCCTATTGGAGGATGATGCTAAGCCAGTGGTTCAACCACAGAGGCGGCTTAATCCAGCCATGAAGGAGGTGGTGCAGGAGGAGGTCACTAAATTACTAGAGGCTGGGATTATTTATCCTATTTCTGATAGCCCCTGGGTAAGCCATGTCCAAGTCATCCCTAAGAAGGGTGGCATGATAGTGGTTCATAATGAAAAAAATGAACTGGTTCCTACAAGAACAGTTACAGGGTGGCGTATGTGTATTGATTACAGAAGGGCGTATGTGTATTGATTATAGAAGGCTCAATACAGCTACCAGAAAGGATCATTTTCCTTTACCATTCATAGACCAAATGCTAGAAAGACTAGCAGGTCATGAATACTACTTCTTCTTGGATGGATATTCAGGTTATAATCAAATTGCAGTAGATCCCCATGATCAGGAGAAAATAGCATTTACATGCCCATCTGGAGTATTTGCATACAGAAGGATGCCATTTGGTCTGTGCAATGCACCTGCAACCTTTCAAAGATGCATGCTCTCTATTTTCTCTGATATGGTGGAAAAATTTCTGGAAGTCTTCATGGATGACTTTTCAGTATTTGGAGACTCATTCAGCTCCTGTCTTGACCATCTAGCACTGGTTCTAAAGAGATGCCAAGAGACTAACCTGGTTTTAAACTGGGAGAAATGTCACTTTATGGTGACTGAAGGAATCGTCCTTGGGCACAAAATTTTGAACTAGGGAATAGAGGTGGATCAAGCTAAGGTGGAGGTAATTGAAAAATTACCACCACCTGCCAATGTTAAGGCAATCAGAAGCTTTCTGGGGCATGCAGGATTCTATAGGAGGTTTATAAAAGATTTTTCGAAAATCGCCAAACCTCTGAGTAATCTGCTAGCTGCTGGCATGCCATTTATCTTTGATAAGGAGTGTTTGCAGGCGTTTGAGACTCTGAAAGCTAAGCTGGTCACAGTACCAGTCATCTCTACACCAGACTGTACATTTCCATTTGAACTGATGTGTGATGCCAGTGACCATGCCATTGGTGCAGTGTTGGGACAAAGGCATGACAAGCTTCTGCACGTCATTTATTATGCTAGTCGTGTTTTAAATAACACACAGAAGAACTACACAACCACAGAATAAGAGTTACTTACAGTGGTTTACGCCATTGACAAGTTCAGATCTTATTTAGTAGGATCAAAAGTGATTGTGTACACTGACCATGCTGCTCTTAAATATCTACTCACAAAGCAGAATTCAAAACCCAGACTCATTAGATGGGTGTTGCTTCTGCAGGAGTTTGATATAGAAATAAGAGACAGAAAAGGGACAGAGAACCAAGTAGCAGATCATCTGTCCAAAAAAAACCAGTAGAAGGGGCGTCCCTCCCTCTTACTAAAATCTCTGAAAACTTTCCAGATGAGCACGTCTTTGCCATATAGGAAGTGCCATGTTTTGCATACATTGCAAACTACAAGGCAGTGAGATTCATCCCCAAAGAGTATAGTAGGCAGCAAACAAAGAAATTGATCACGGATGCAAAGTACTATCTTTGGGATGAACCATATCTCTTCAAGAGATGTGCAGACGGAGTAATCCGTAGATATGTGCCTAAAGAAGAAGCACAGAAGATCCTCTGGCATTGCCATGGATCACAGTATGGAGGACATTTTGGAAGTGAGCGAATAGCTATAAGAGTACTCCAATGTGGCCTCTACTGGCCTACTCTCTATAAAGACTCCGAGTGTTTGTACTTAATTGTGACAGTTGCCAAAGATCTGGCAATCTGCCTCACAGTTATGCCATGCCTCAACAAGGGATCTTGGAGATTGAGTTATTTGATGTATGGGGTATTGACTTCATGGGACTTTTCCCACCATCATACTCAAACACTTATATTCTGGTGGCAGTGGATTATGTATCCAAATGGGTGGAAGCTATTGCAACACCCACTAATGATACTAAGACAGTACTGAAATTCCTCCAGAAACACATCTTCAGTAGATTTGGTATCCCTAGAGTACTAATCAGTGATGGGGCACTCATTTCTGCAATAAATAGCTTTACTCTGCTTTGGTTCGATATGGAGTTAGCCACAGGGTAGCTAGTCCATATCATCCACAGACAAATGGGCAAGCTGAAGTCTCTAATAGAGAACTTAAAAGAATCGTGGAACGGACTGTGATTAACTGTAGAAGGGATTGGGCAAGAAGCTTGGATGATGCTCTGTAGGCATACAGAATAGCATTCAAGACAACTATAGGAACTTCTCCATACTAGCTGGTGTATGGAAAAGCTTGTCACTTGCCAGTGGAGCTGGAACATAAGGCCTATTGGGCAACCAGATTCCTAAACCTTGATGCCAAGTTAGTTGGAGAAAAACGATTGCTCCAGTTAAATGAGCTAGAGGAATTCATACTCAATGCTTTTGAAAATGCAAAAATTTACAAAGAGAAAGCAAAAAGATGGCATGATAAGAAACTGTTATCCAGAGTCTTTGAGCCAGGGTAGAAAGTTCTGCTATTTAATTTTAGGCTCAGATTATTCCCCGAGAAATTAAAATCCCGGTGGAGAGGTCCATATGTGATTACAAGTGTGTCACCGTATGGATACGTGGAGCTTTAAGATAATGATTCTAACAAAAAATTCATTGTTAATGGACAGAGAGTCAAACATTATCTTGAAAGCAATTTTGAGCAAGAATGCTCAAAACTGAGACTTGATTAAAGCTCAGTAATAGTCCAGCTAAAGACAATAAAGAAGCACTTGCTGGAAGGCAACTCAGCCATTTACAAAGCTTATTTGTTAATTAATTGATTTTTACAGGTTTATGTCAATTATCTTCAAGGTAAAATAGAAATTGCTTGAGTTCACAAAGTTACAGAAGGATTCGCAGGATAAAAGATCAAAAAGGAAGCTCACTGGTGCGAAAAAGCCAGTAAGTGCTGTTTTGGGCATTGAACGCCCAAAAGAAGCATTTACTGGGCGTCCAACGCCAGTAAGGATGGCCATCTGGGCATTAAACACCGGAAAGAAACATCTTCTGGGTGTTGAACGCCAGAAAGAAGCACCTTCTGGGCATTTAACGCCAGATTTACAGTGTCCTAGGCGTTCAGAAAAACGCCCAGTGACAAAGGAGTTCCTGGCGTTCAACGCCAGCTAGAAGCAACAGCTGGGTGTTGAACGCCCAGGAGAAGCTGCAAATGGGCATTAAATGCCCAAAACATGTAGCGTTTGGGCGTTTAACGCCAGGATTGTGGGGAGGAGGTAAATTCGTTTTTACTTCACATTTTTTTCAATTTTCATATTTCAATCATGATTTCTTGCATAAACATGTTACAAACTCTCATCCTTCTATCCCAAAAATTTTAATCCTAATTTCTAAAATCTCTTTTTCAAAAATATCAAATGTATCTTAATTCATAAACACAAATCTTTTTTCAAACCCCATCCAACTTCTTTTCAATTTTTTTTCAAAACTCATCTATCTTTTTTTAATTCTTGTCAAATCTTTTCAATTTTTTCTCAAATCTTTTTCAAAATCTCATCATATCTTTTGAATTTTCGAAATTTCCTCTCCTTTTATTCCTTTCCCTTCCTTTCTTTTGCTTGAGGACAAGCAAACCTCTAAGTTTGGTGTGTTTTTCCGTGATCACTGAGCTAAAACTCATCAAGATCATGGCACCTAAGGGAAAACAAACTACTTCAAGAGGCAAGAAAGAGAATATTCTAAAACCACTTTGGAATCAATAGAAGTTCTTAACCAAAGAACATGCAGACCATTACCACAAAATAATGGGTCTGAGATCAGTGATCTCGGAAGTTAAATTCGATCTGAAAGAAGACGAATATCCAGAGATATAGAAGTTGAAGCGCCAGAAGCTGTCTCTTGAAGGACCAGACACCCTACAGGTTGAAGGAGCAACCATCATCTTCCAAACTAAAGGTTGTTGAGTTCTAATCTCAACCTTAACTCTGTGATAATTGTTCTTATTAGGAATTTACCTTAGAAGTTATATATGAGTAGTAGTAATGAATATATCTATTTTGATTTTATCTCCAATTAAGCTATAATTTATTTTACTCATCATCATCGAACATGAATAAAATAGTAGATTTTTAGAATAAAGAGGCAATATTTTTTTTACGAGTTCTTAATAAGGAAAATTCTAATTATTTATATGTGGTGGCAATACTTTTTGTCTTCTGAATGAATGCTTGAACAGTGCATATTTTTTATATTGAATTTTATGAATGTTAAAATTGTTGACTCCTGAAAGAATGATGAACAAGAGAAATATTATTGGTGATCTAAAAAATCATAAAATTGATTCTTGAAGCAAGAAAAAGCAGTGAAAAAAAAGAGAGAAAAAAAAGAAGAAAAAAGAAAAAATGTAGAAAGAAAAAGAAAAAGCAAGCAGAAAAAGCCAATAGCCCTTAAAACCAAAAGGCAAGGGTAAAAAGGATCCAAGGCTTTGAGCATCAATGGATAGGAGGGCCCAAGGAAATAAAATCCAGGACTAAGCGGCTAAATCAAGCTATCCCTAGCCATGTGCTTGTGGCATGCAGGTCCAAGTAAAAAGCTTGAGACTGAGTGGTTAAAGTCGTGATCCAAAGTAAAAGAGTGTGCTTAAGAACTCTGAACACCTCTAATTGGGGACTCTAGCAAAGCTAAGTCACAATCTGAAAAGGTTCACCCAGTTATGTGTTTGTGGCATTTATATATTCGGTGGTAATATTGGAAAATAAAGTACTTAGGGCCACGGCCAAGACTCATAAAGTAACTGTGTTCAAGAATCAACATACTAAACTAGGAGAATCAATAATACTATCTGAACTCTGAGTTCCTATGGATGCCAATCATTCTGAATTTCAAAGGATAAAGTGAGATGCCAAAACTGTTCAGAACAAAAAGCTACTAGTCCCGCTCATCTAATTAGAATATGAGCTTCACTTAAAACTCTGAGATATTATTGCTTCTTAATTTCTTTTTATCCTATGTTATTTATCTAGTTGCTTGGGGACAAGCAACAGTTTAAGTTTGGTGTTGTGATGAGCGGATATTTTATACGCTTTTTGGGTGTAATTTCATGTAGATTTTAGTATGTTTTAGTTAGCTTTTGGTAGATTTTTATTAGTTTTTAGGCAAAAATCATATTTCTGGACTTTACTATGAGTTTGTGTGCTTTTCTGTGATTTCAGGTATTTTCCGGCTGAAATTGAGGGAGCTGAGCAAAAATCTGATTCAGGCTGAAAAATGACTGCTGATGCTGTTGGATTCTGACCTTCCTGCACTCGGAATGGATTTTTTGGAGCTACATGAGTCTAACTGGCGCTCTTTCAATTGGGTTGGAAAGTAGACATCCAGGGCTTTCCAGCAATATATAATAGTCCATACTTTGTGTGAAGATAAACGACGTAAACTGGCGTTTAACGCCAGTTCCATGTTGCATTCTAGCGTTCAGCGCTAGAAACAGGTTGCAAGTTGGAGTTTAGCGCCAGAAATAGGTTACAACATGGCGTTCAACTCCAGAAACAGCCCAGGCACGTGAGAAGCTTAAGTCTCAGCCCCAGCACACACCAAGTGGGCCCCAGAAATGGATTTCTGCACTATCCATCTTAGTTTACTCATTTTTTGTAAACCTAGGTTACTAGTTTAGTATTTAAACAACTTTTAGAGACTTATTTTATCTATCTCTCATGACATTTTAGATCTGAATTTGGTACTTTTTGACGGCATGAGTCTCTAAACTCCATTGTTGGGGTGAGGAGCTCTGCAGCGTCTCGATGAATTAATGCAATTATTTATGTTTTCCATTCAAACACGCTTATTCCTATCTAAGATGTTCATTCATGCTTCACTATGAAGAAGGTGATGATCCGTGACACTCATCACCTTCCTCAATCCATGAACATGTGCTTGACAACCACCTCCGTTCTACATTAGATTGAATGAGTATCTCTTAGATTCCTTAATCAGAATCTTCGTGGTATAAGCTAGAACATTTTGGCGGCCACTCTTGAGGATCCGGAAAGTCTAAACCTTGTCTGTGGTATTTCAAGTAGGATTCAAGGATTGAATGGCTGTGACGAGCTTCAAACTCGCGATTATTGGGCGTGATGACAAATGCAAAAGAATCAATGGATTCTATTCCAACATGATCGAGAACCAACAGATGATTAGCCGTGCTGTGACAGAGCATTTGGACCATTTTCACTGAGAGGATGGGAAGTAGACATTGACAACGGTGACGCCCTACATACAGCATGCCATGGAGGGAGCCTTGCGTGTGTGAAGAGGAGGACAAGAGAAAAGCTAAAATTCAGAGGACAAAGCATCTCTAAAACTCCAACATATTCTCCATTACTACATAATAAGTATTTATTTCATGATCTTTTACTTTTTACAATTGAAACTAAAAATTATTATTGATATTATATCCTGACTAAGAATAATAAGATAATGATAGCTTGCTTCAAGCCAACAATCTCCATGGGATTCGACCCTTACTCACGCAAGGTATTACTTGGACGACCCAGTGCACTTGCTGGTTAGTTGTGCGAAGCTATGAGAAATAGTCCATTAATATTGACATACACAATTTTGTGCACCAACAGTCCCACTTGAGTGTGGTATTCTTGAAATCGATGGTCAACTTAGGAAGCTTTGTGGCATTAAGCGTAAGAGAAGATTGTTTAGTGGTTGGAGTTCCAAATCAAGACTCATCAAGGTCGATGTTTCAAGAGCTAGATGTAAGGGTGGGACTAGTGAACAATTGGTTGGATCTAAGAGAAGCGTTTGGTATTGCATTGAGAATTCAGACTACTTGCCACCTGGTAGGAACAATGATAATCCACTTCAAGACGGGTGTAGAAATCGGATTTGGGATCCCGGCATACAAGAGGATCGACTTTGGGAGCTCAAAGCTTGTGAAGAACTCCCTCAAAGCTTGGCAAGTTCACTTGAGAACGATGACGTTTATTGGTAGTCCAAGCATTAGTGGAAGTTTCAGGATGAGTTCAAGCACAAGCCACCATGACAAGGAGCTCCCCAAATGTCCAACTTAAGGACTTTAACTAAAAGTGCCTAGTGGGAGACAACCCACCATGGTATGATCGTCCCTTTTCCTTCTTAGTTTTATTCTATTTTATTTTTATCAGTATTAATTCATAAATTTTGCATCATCCCCTGCATTCTGCACAAAAAAATGCATTCGACGCGCAAGCATCCTAGACGCACACGCGTCATATGTGAATGCGCAATATATTGGATTGAACAGAAAGTTCTGCAAGAAGGGTGCTAGAACCGTGCTTTACGCACAAGCGGGTTCACGTGCACGCGTACGTCACGCATGCGCGTCCCTTGCAGTTTTGGCTTTGCACGCGTACGCGTCCAGCACGCATACGCGTGACCATGGAAATCGGCGTAAATACGTATTTGCACAGAAAGTTGTGGTGGTCTGGCGCTGGAACTGTGCTAGAGGCACACAACCATCAACACGTACGCGTCCTTGACGCGTACGCGTCGATCTCATTTCATGGTCACTCACGCGTACGCGTGCGTGTCGCGTGCGCCGTACAACCTAATCAGCGTGCCGTCTGTCTCACTATTTCTTCCTCCCAAATCCTAACTCTCATTCAATCCTCCTTCTTCCTTCTTTCTTCCCTCTTCTTCCCCTCTTCTTACTTCTTACTTCCTACTTCTTTCTTCTTCCTTTCTCACTTCCTTCTCCTTCACCTCTCCTCCTTATTCTCTTTCATTTTTATTTTACTATTCGCACTTACATACCTGCATTCATTGCATTTAATCTTGTGCATACTTTTATTTTCTTTTCTTAGTTTCTTATTTTTTCATTGGTGTTAAATGTTCTTATTCAACTGTTTCATCTTGAATTATTTTGGTGTTTCGTGACTTGTTTTAAACTGTTGGGTGTTATTAATTATAAGTCAATGCTAATTTTTATGATACTTGTATTCCATTTGCATTGATATGCTCTTATATTGTCTTTCATTACCCACAGTCTCTTCCCTATTATTGCAATTTTTTGTACTATTCATATGCCATTTGCTTCTACTGTTTCCTCACTTGCATGTTGTAGCTACCGTGTAGTTGAGATCCTCATTATTTGGCATTAACCCACCCATATTCTATTTGTTTTCCTATCTTTGTTTGTGGGTTACTCTTCTTCCTTTCTCTCTTCTTTCAGGATGGCCATCAAGAAAGAAAAAGGAAAAGCTTTTAAATGGGACGAACAACAAGTCCATCTGCACAATTCATTAAAGAAAGAGCAGCAGTTGTAGCTCACAACCCCCATCCACTTGCACGTCTCTGCATGCACCGAGGACGGTGCAACCTTTAAGTGTGGGGAGGTTGATACCGATCTCTGTGGGTTAGTTAGTTCCTTCTCTACACCAATGTTTAATTTCCTTTGTTCATTATTGCATTTGCATGATTGATTGCATGTTTGTTTGATTTTGTGCATACTTTACCAACTACTTGGTTGAAGTAATATCTTCTTTTTCAAGAAACATTTTAGAGCATTGCACTAATTTGAATTAAATTTTTGTTAAACTTGTTTGAAGAAATTTATTTTTGGAACATGGTTTTGGAGCTCGAACACACAAACCCATTGAGATTTTGAACCTAATTGATTGGTTGTATCCTATCAACCAATATTTTATTTTGGTGTGTGTTGTTCTCTCTAAAAATGTGATCTTTGTTTTGCTTAATTCTATATTTCCATTTTTTTATGTATGCATACACTTATATGTTTGAGGCCTTTGTTCACTATAGCTCACATACCCATATGGCCTTAACCTTTTCATTATCCTTTGCAAACCAAAGTTGAGCCTATTTTACCCATTTGTTCTTTATTTTAGCACATCATTAACTCTAAGAAAAAAATAATAATGTCCTTAATTTGAATTCTTGGTTAGCTTAGACTAGTGAGAGTGCTCATGAATTAAGTGTAGCGAAATTGGGATTGAAAACATTTAGTTTGAGATTTGGGTGTTGTATACTCCTGAGAAAATGTGAAAAAGAATGTTAAACACATGTTTATGCATGCAATACCTTAATCATATGCATTGAGAAAGATGAAAGAAAATAAAAATAAAAAATATAAAGAAAAAAAAGAAAAGAAAAAGAGCAAATAAATAAAAAGGGGACAAAATGCCCCAAAGTAAATGTTGGTAGGCATGCATAAGAGTTGCACTCAATTTGGGATGCTTGAATATGTGCAAAACATGGTTGATGGATAGTTAGGTTGTGTATTTTGCATACGTGGATTGTCCTAAGTTAGGTGGGAAGTTTAGGTTAATTAAGGATTCAGATTCTAGTCCACTTGACCAAATACAATCCTACCTTGACCCTAACCCCATTACAACCCTCAAAAGACCTCTTGATTTGTGTATTTGTGCATTAAATCTTTATTGATTATTAGTGAAGAGCAAGCCTTAGAAAGCGAGATTAGTAGAGAATTGAGAGAATCAAACCTTAAACACCTGAGCGATTAGAGTGTACATACTTCCAGTGAGGGTTCGATGCCCGATTCTTTGTTCCCGGCTTTCATGAGCTATTTTCTTCTGCAAGTCTATTTGTACTTCAATTTTATGATTTGAATTAGTGAAATCCAGTTCATATTCATTCTTAAAAGATTTATTTACTTTTAACCAAGTAGGTAGAAACATTCTGTATTTAGTTGCATTCATATAAATAGGTTGCATTTTATACATCCTACCATTCCTCTTCACTCTTATAGCTTCTTTTGAGCTTAGCATGAGGACATGCTAATGTTTAAGTGTGGAGAGATTTGATGCACCACTATTTTGTGGTACATCTTGTGCTTAGTTGAGTGGATTTTATCCACTAATCTCACACTTATTCATGTAAATTGCATGTTTTATATTTTCCTTCCTGATTTTGTGCTATGATTGAAAATATGTTTCTTTGGTCTTAATATAGCTAATTTTAATCCTCTCTCATTACCATTTGATGCCTTGATATGTGTGTTAAGTGTTTTCAGAGATTACAGGGCAGGAATGGCGCAGAGGATGGAAAGTAAGCATGCAAAGTGGAAGGAATACAAGAAGTTGAAGGAACTGTACAGCTATTAGCCCTGACCTCTTCGCACTCAATCGATCATAACTTGAGCTACAAAAGTACAAATGAGGCTGTTCTAGTTGTGTTAGAAAGCTAACGTTCGGGGCTTCGAAATGATGTATAATTTGCCAAAGTGGCCGTACAGATAAGCGACACGCACGTGTGCTTCACGTGCACACGACGTTCTGCAGAAAATCCAAGACCTGTATGTATCAGAAATTGCCCCCAGCGATTTCTGGGCTGTTTTTGACCCAGTTCTTAGCCCAGAAAATACATATTAGATGCAGCAGAGTGGTGGAACATATACACTTTTCATTCACAAAATTTTAGGTTTTAGATGTAGTTTCTAGAGAGAGAGAGGCTCTCTCCTCTCTCTAGGTTTTAGGAATTAGGATTTCTCTTCTACTCTTATTTGTTCTAGCTTCCTAGTTTATTTATTTCCCTTGTTAATTATTCTATATTGTTATTTTAGTTGATGAACTCCATGTTAGATTTAATTTTCTATTTAATGCAATTTGAGGTATTTCAGATTTATGATTGCTTTCTTCAATTTATGTTATTGATACTTTCAATCGGTTGTTTGGATTTTATTATCTCTTATTGCTTTCCTATGTTTTTATGTTGTGCTTTCCAAGTGTTTGATAAAATACTTGGTTGGATTTTAGTGTAGATTTCTCTCCTCTTGGCTTTGGTTGAGTAATTAGAGACTCTTGAGTTATCAAACTCTTTTGTTGATTGATGATTGAAAGTTGCTAATTACCTTGAATTCCACTAACTCTAGTCTTTCCTTGGGAATTGACTAGGACTTGAGGATTCATATTGATTTATCCAATTGACTTACTTTCATAGTTAGATGTTAATTAAGTGGGGGCAATGAACAATTCTCATCATAATTGATAAGGATAACTAGGATAGGACGTCTAATTCTCATACCTTGCCAAGAGCTTTTCTAGTTATTAATTTACTTTCTTGACATTTTATTTTCTTGTTCTCTTATTCAAAAACCCCAAAAGATATCTTTACATAACCAATTATAAGAACACCTCCCTGTAATTCCTTGAGAGATGACCCGAGGTTTAAATACTTCTGTTATCAGAATTATTAGGGGTTTGTTACTTGTGACAAACAATCTTTTGTATGTGATTTAAAGAAAATTGTTGTGGTATAGAATTTCCTCAATTGAATGAATTATCATTGCAAGTATAGTTCTACACCAACAAACAATCCTCCCAATTAAAAATATTGGTTGTCACATTTACAAACCCCAACGAAAATTAACCGAAGTATTAAGACTCCGGGTCGTCTCACAAGGAATTGCAATGAAGTGCTTAATTATTGGCTATGGGGATCAAGGGGGTTTGATTTGATATTGGGCAAGGAAATGTAAAAGCAAGAAAGTAAATGATATGAAAAGTAAATCAAACAAGCAATTAAAGGAAGCAATTAAAGAAAGAGAGACATTCATGGCAATGAATTGAGATCATAGGCTTTCTATCCTAGTCATGCATGATTAATTCATCTTATTTAGTCAACTCCAACAAATAGAGAGAAAGTCAAACAAGATAATCAATCATATCACAATGATAAACAAGAATTTATCTCATTACGTCAACTCTAACAAATAGGGAGAAAGTCTAACGAGACTATCTAATCTCAATCCAAAAGTCCTAACCGACTTACTAATTAAACTAGCAAAAGATTAGCGTCAATGGAAACAATATTCCATAAGTCCTAATCAACTCACTAATTAAATTAGCAAAAGATTAGCGTCAATTGAAACAATATTAGCTAACAACTCTAGATCACCAACATAAGTTGGGTTTTCATGACTCAAGATTGCCTAATTACTCTTTCCAAGCCAAGAATGCTCAAAATCTACTCTAACATCCAACCAAGCATTTTGTCAAACACTTGGTGGGCAAAAAAGGAAAGCATAGTAAATGTGTAAGAATAATAAAATCTACCAACTACCAATAGCAAGAAAAGTAAAATTAATAACTCAAATCAACAATAAAAATAACGACAAACATAAAATTGCATTAAAGGAAAATTAAGATCCAACAAGGTTCATGAACATAAAGCAACAAAATAAAGGAAATGAACAAGTAAAAACTAGAAGAGTAGAGATGTAACAACAAGAAATTAAAAGGAGAAACTAAATCAAAACAAGAATTAAAAGATGGATTTAAGAAAATTAAACCTAAACTACCCTAAATTCCAGAGAGAAGAAAGAGCTTCTCTCTCTAGAATTCTATCCTAAAACATGATGAAAACTAAACTATGACTAAGTGTGTGCATTCCCCCTTCAATCCTTGGGTTCAATAGCATCAGAAATAGGTTGGATTGGGCCCAAAATGAGCTACAAAATCGCTGGGGGCGATTTCATTAAAGTGGACCCACGGACAGAATCGGCGCGCGTGCGGCATGTGTGCGTGCGCGTTGATGGCAAATTTCCAATCCGCGCGTAAGCAGCGTGTACGCGTGCGCGTCCTTGTGAGAAGCCAGTTTTTGCGCGTGCGCGCCTTGTACGGGTGCGCGTCCATTGGTGCATTCCATATCTTTGTTTCTTCATGCATTCTCCTCTTTGCATGCTTTTCTCCTCATTTCTTCCATCCAATACTTGACTTATGAACCTGAAATTACTTAACAAACACATCAAGGCATCGAATGGAATTAAAGTGAATTAAAATCACCAATTTTAGGGCCTAAAAAGCATGTTTTCACATTTAAGGACAAATCAAGGGAGAATTGCAAAACCATGCTATTTCATTAAATAAATGTGAGAAAATGTGATAAAATCCCCCAAAATAAGCACAAGATAAACCACAAAATCGGGGTTTATCAGTATGAAAGGATATTGTTGGTTTAGAAACTATACTTGCAACGAGAACTTATTTATGGATTCTAGACCACATAAAAGTCCGTTCATCACTCCAGCTCCTCAATTTCAGCCAGAAATTACCTGAAATTGTAGAAAAACACAAAAACTCATAGTAGAATCCAAAAAATGTGAATTTAACACTAAAACTTATAAAAACTTAATAAAAACTAAACAAAACACACTAAAAACTATATGAAAATGATGCCAAAAGGCGTATAAAATATCCGCTCATCATAGCACCAAACTTAAACTGTTGCTTGTCCCCAAGTAACTAAAAATACAGTAGGATAAAAAAGAAAATTAAGATACAATAAATCTCTAAGTTTACAAGCAGTTAAAATTAGATGAGCGGGACTTAGTAGCTTTTACTTCTTAATAGTTTTGGCATCTCACTATCCATTGAAACTAAGAATGGTTGGCATCTTTAGGAACTTAGAATCCAGATAATATTATTGATTCTCCTAGTTCAGTTCCTTTTATTCTTGAACACATCTTTTAGAGTCTTGGCCGTGACCCTAAGCACTTTGTTTTCCAGTATTACCACTGGATACATAAATGCCACAAACACTTTAATTAGGTGAACCTTTTTGGATTGTGATTCAGCTTTGCTAGAATCCCTAGAGAGAGGTGTCCAGAGTTCTTAAGCATACTCTTTTTGCTTTGGATAATGACTTTAACCGCTCAGTCTTAAGTTTTTCACTTGACACCTTCACGCCACAAACACAAGGTTAGGGACAGCTTGATTAAGCCGCTTAGGCCAGGATTTTATTCCTTTAGGCCCTCCTATCCATTGATGCTCAAAGCATTGGATCCTTTTACCCTTGCCTTTTGGTTTAAAGGGTTACTGGCTTTTTGCTGTTGCCTTTTGGTTTAAAGAGCTATGGGCTTTTTCTGCTTACTTTTTCTTTTTTTTTCTTTCTATTTTTTTGCCATTTTTTTTCGCATGCAAGATTTTTCTTTTTCTTGTTAGCTGCTTTTTCTTGCTTCAAGAATCAATTTTGGATTTTTCAAATTATCAATAATATTTTTCCTTTTTTCTTATTCTTTCAAGAGCCAACATTCTAAAATTTCAACTTTAAATATGCTTTATTCATACATTCAGAAAACAAAAACAATACCACCATATCAAGATAATTGAATTACTCTTATTATAAACTTGAAATTCATCCATCTCCCAATTCTTTTCAAGTAAAATTTTCTTTTAAGCAAGGTGATAGGTATATGGAATATTTTACAACTTTAAGACATCAATGCAAATGATCATGCAACAAGAACAAGAGAGCAGATAATACATAACAGAAAATAGAAAAATAAAATAGGAAAGGAGGTAAAAGAGAACGAATCCATCTTTAATGGTAGCGACTAGTGCTCCTCCTTGAGGATCTAATGTGATGCTTGATTTATTCGATGTCACTCTTTTGCCTTTGTTGTTCTTCCCTCAGAGCCCTTTGATCTTCTCTAATGGCTCTTTGATCTTCTCTTATTTCATTGAGGGTGATGAAGTGCTCTTGATGCTCTACCCTCAATTACTCCATGTTAGTGCTCAGTTCTCTAAGAGAAGTCTGCCATTGATCCCAATAGCTTTTAGGAGGAAAATACATCCCTTGAGGCATCTCAGGGAACTCATGCTGAGGCGGCCACACAGGCTCTTGTGCATGCTCTCTAGTTTGGTCCATCATCTTCTTAGTGATGGACTTATCCTCCCCAACAGAGATATCTCTATTTATGACTATTCCAGCTGAATTGCATAGATGACAGATGAGGTGTGGGAATGCCAATTTTGCTTTGGTGGAAGGCTTCGCAGCTATCTTGTACAATTCTTGAGGAATCACCTCATGTACTTCCACCTCACTTCCAATCATGATGCAATGAATCATGATGGCTCTGTCAAGAGTCACTTCTGGCCGATTGCTAGTAAGGATGATAGAGCGTTGGATGAATTCCAACCATCCTCAAGCTATGGGCTTGAGGTCAAGCCTTCTTAGTTAAATGGGCTTGCCTTGGGAATCATTTTTCCACTGTGCTCCTTCCACACAGATATCTGAGAGCACTTGATCCAATCTCTGATCAAAGTTGACTCTTCTAGTGTAAGGATGAGGATCTTCTTGCATTAGAGGTAAGTTGAATGCCAACCTCACATTTTCCGGGCTGAAATCTAAGATTCTTCCTCGGACCATGGTGCTCCAATTCCTTGGATTTGGGTTCACACTAGTGTCATGGTTTTTAGTAACCCATGCATTAGCATAGAACCCTTGCACCATTAGAATACCAACATCTTGAATCGGATTGGTTAGGACTTTCCAGCCTCTTCTCCAGATCTCTCTTTGGATTTTTGGATACTCATTCTTCTTGAGCCTGAAAGGGACCTCAGGGATCACTTTCTTCAATGCCACTACTTCATAGAAGTGGTCTTGGTGGGCTTTGGTGATGAATCTCTCCATCTCCCAAGATTTAGAAGAGGTGGCTACTGCCTTTCTCTTCCTCTTTCTAGAGGGTTCTCCAACCTTGGGTGCCATGAATGGTAATGGAAAGAAAAAAAGCTATGTGATTCCAACACCAAACTTAAAACTTTGGTCGTTCTCGAGCAAAAATAAAGTAAAGAGAAGAATGGAGTAAAAGAAGAAGAAAATAGAGGAAGATAGAGGGAGAGAGAAGGTTTGGCCATGGGGTGTTTTGTGGTGTATGAGAGGTGTGTGTATGAAGGGTGATGAAGAGGGGTATTTATAGGAGTTGGGTAGTGTTAGGTTCGGCCATAGGTGGGGTTTTGGGTGGGAAATTTGATTTTGAATTGGGTGGTGGTTGGTGGGAGTTATGATGGTCTTGGCAAAGTGAAATGGATGTGATTGGACTAGGTTTTATAGGGAAGTGTGTATGGGGAAGTGTGAAAGTAAGTGGGGTGGGTGAAGATACTATGGGACCTACTGCTCCTGAGAGGCTAGGGAATCTAGATTCCCTGCTTCTCTACACTGGAGTTTGAATGCCCAGGGACTGCTCCCTGGCTGGCGTTCAACGCCAGCAATGTTGCCCATTTGGGGCGTTGAACGCCCAGCCAGAGCTCCTTGGCTGGCGTTCAGGTTTAACACTCCAATCAGAGTATTCTGTTTTTATTGCTTAACAATTCTGTCTCTGTTCTGACTGCTGCATATGATTATAAACCTAAAACATAAATCAAAGAAAAATAAAATAAAAGAAAATAAAATTAATTAATTAAGGTTGGGTTGCCTCCGAATAAGCGCTTCTTTAACGTTATTAGCTTGACGGTTAGCTCCTTACGGAGGTGAGTATGGGCTCAGATTTTTGCCTCTTACAATGAACTTTCTTCCTGTCTTCTCATGAATGAGCTCCACATGCTCTAGAGATAGGATACGAATCACTGTATGTGGTAAGACTGGCTTCTTGTTGAAGACAACTCTCATGCCAGGTGAGAGGCCTTCAGTTGGGACTTTCTTGTCCTTCCAACCTTTAGGTACTTTCTTCTTAGTACTTTTGTACCTAGATCTTGTTGATGGCTATCCAACACTAAACTTAGAATTGATGTTTGGGGGTCCTACAAAGCACTGCACAGAAAGAGATGGTTGGAACACTAGGTGTTGCACAGTTATCTCTCTTTTAGTTGAGGGAGAATTTGGATGAGGCATCTTGAACAAGATGTGATTCTCCCCTAGTTGTAGAGTCAGCTCTCCCTTAGCCATATTAATGATAGCATTAGTAGTGGCTAGGAAATGTCTTCCAAGGATGACAGAGTCATCCTCATCTTCTCTAATATCCAAGACTATGAAGTTTGCAGGGATCTAGTGGTTTTCAACTTTCACCAAGACATCCTCTACTAAGCCATATGGCTTCTTCATTGTCTTGTCTGCCATCTCTAATGAGATGTTTGTAGCTTGCACCTCAAGGATTTCCAGCTTCTCTATTATAGAGAGTGGCATGAGGTTTATGCTTGATCGTAGGTCACACAGAGCCTTCTCAAAGGTCATGGTGCCTATGGTGCAAGGGATCAGGAAACATCCAGGAGCTGGAAGCTTCTGAGGTAGCTCCGAGCTCTAAAGGCTTTGAACCAACTAACTTGGCGTTCAGCTTCATAAGAGCTCTAAGGTACCGAGCAACTTGCTCTTTTCTAGTATTTTCATCCTCATAAGAGGATAAGTATTCATCAAAACTTATGCACTGCATAAGTGCATTCAAGGGAACCTATATGGTTTTTATGTGAGCATGGGCTTCCTATAGTTCTGGGATAGAGGGTTCTTAAGTGGGATTTAAGCACTCAGAGGGTGTGCTTTTACTGACATTCAACACTAGCTTTGTGAGTTCTTTGGGCGTTGAATGCCCTTTTGTGCACTGTTGCCCCATTTAGAAGCTTTTCTTTTTCTTTCCTTCATGGTGGCCAACCTAAAAGGAAAGAGAAAGAAAGAAAGTTAAGCTTACATCAAAGATATCAAAGCAATAAAACATAGGCGGGGCTAATGCCAAATAAGAATAGGGTCCTCACTACATGGTAGCTACAACATGTGAGTGAGAAGACAATGTAAGCAAAGGGCATATCAACTAATACTTAATACAAGAGTAAAGTCAAAGCAGGAAGAGCACTCAAAAGCATCAAGTTCAACTAGGAGGAGTGGGTCATGAAAGACATGCAAGTTCATATCAATGCACAAAGAATATAAGAGTCATACAAGATTAAGCATTGATTCAAAAGTTTCATCACCCAACAATATCAAACAGGTCAAGAAGCACCAAGATTAACCAAGAAAATTCAACACCATTATTAAAAGAAGAGACTTAGAAAAAAAATTGAAAACAGGCTATAAAAACAAAATTGAAATGTAAAGAATAGAAGTATACGAATGGGATAAACAAAAGAAAACGGAAGAGTAGAAAAATAACTCTTTTTTTTTACCGGCGCGGACGCGCGCCTGACCGAGTTGGCGACCGGTGCGGACGCGCACAATACGCGGACGCGCGCCTGACCGAGCACAGGGTAGGCACCAGTTTGGCACAACTCTCTGGTTTTTGTACCAGGGAGTTCAGATTGCACAATCGGCGCGCGCGCGCACAGTGCGCTTGTGCGTCGATGGCGAAGTGGCGAGGGGCGCACAGGCGTCACGCACGCTAACGCGTGGGTGCCTGGCACGAAATGGGCACAAAGTGGGCACAACTCTCTGGTTTTTGTACCAGGAGTGCAAAATGCACCACCGGCGCGGACGCGCGCAGTGCGCTCGCGCGCGGATGCTATTTTCCCCTTTTTTTTTTCAAAAATAGGGCACTCTCCTAAGCTACAAGCATTCTAATATAACCAAAATTAAATTCAACAACAAATCTTTTTGGTTTTTGAAAAATTTTCAAATACACTAAAAACAAAACTTATACTACAAGCAAACACTACTCAACAACAACTAAGCTACACCTTAAGGCATAAATCTAATCAAACAAACCAACAACCAAAATATTAAAACAAGAGTATGCAAAGAAGAAAACTACCTAACAATGGCAACTCAAATCACTTATTAACCTAATCTAAAAGAGAGTGGAAAGAGTTTACCATGGTGGGGTGTCTCCCACCTAGCACTTTTAGTTTAAGTCCTTAAGTTGGACATTTGGAAGGCTCCTTGTTATGGTGGCTTATGCTTGTACTCATCTTGAAACCTCCACCAATGCTTGGACTTCAAGTAAGCTCCAAAATTCAAAATCAGTGGCACCAAGCTTTGATGAAGTTCCACACAAGCTAAGGGCTTCCAAAGTTGATCTTCATCTATTCCCGGATCCCAAATCTTGTTTCTACACCCATCTTCAAGTTGGTCAAGACAATTCCATTTGGGTGGCAAGTGATCCAAATTCTCATGTGAGCACCAAAGCATTCTCCTAGACCCTTTTAGTTGAGAATTATACCAACCATTGCACTTACACTTGAAGCTTCCAACCATAAGGAACGTTGATTGGCATTTCCATCTACTACTCAATTTCCTTTTGTTCTTAACCCCACAAAGAGCTCTAAGTTGCCCATCCGTCTCAAGCAAACCATATTCAAGTGAGAAATTAAAGCTTAGGGATAAGAATTTTACCCACTTGAATGTTGTGTTGGATGGTGACTTAGGAAGGGATGGTCCTATTGATATTGCAAGTTCCACTCCCTTGTGCTCTTCTTTGACAACTTCCACCTCTTTACAAGCTTCTTCAATGTCCACCTCTTGAAAATGCTCTTCACATTCAATCACTTCCTCACCAACTTCTTCTAACTCTTCTCCACTCCTCATGTCATAACTTAGAGGTAATGTGGAACTTATCTCAACATCCACCTCAATTTCAAGAGGAGAAGATTCTTCAAATACCAAAGGATCATGTGTTGGTGTGGGCTCATCTTTAAGAGGAAGATTTGTTGCTTGCTCACCTTCTTCCAATTCTTCATCATTCATTATATGCTTAGGAGGTTGCGCACCCTCCTTAACATCGCCTTCAAGCTCAATGGAAGAGGGTTCAACAACTTCCACAAAATCATCAACAATGTTACTTGGTGTGGAAGTGTTCTCAAACTTGGAATCCACCTCTTGTTCAACTTCCTCTAACTCTTCAACCACTTCTTCTTCTTCAACAATCTCTCCCTCATCCACTTGTTGCAAGACATACCCCATCTTCTTGTCCTCATGTTGAGATTCTAAAATCTCCTTCATGCTCCTTTCTTCAGTTGATTTCTCACACTCATCCGTGGAGATGCTTTGCATGTTGCATGAGTCCCATGAGTCCAAGTTGGCTTTAATTATGGCAAGGTTAGCCTCAATAGCTTCATAATTCCTCCTTTGGGCTTCCTCTTACTCCTTTTGACGGATTATTACTTGAAGCCAATCCATTTCTTCCTTGAGACGATCCATTGACTCTTGGATGGATGGATGTGGGTGTTCTTCCTTGGAGGGTTGTGGTGGAAAAGGAAATTCATTATGTGGTTTAAAGTTATCATACATGGAAGGTGATTCATCTTGGTGAGGGTAGTGAGGTGGTGGTTCTTGAGGGTACTGGTGGTGGAATTGGGGTGGTTCTTCATATGGTTCATATGGATCATAAGGTGGTTGGTATGTTGGATATGGGTTGGGGTCATATGGAGGTGTTTGGTGAAAAGGGGCTTGTGAGTAAAGTGGTTCAAAATTATGTTGAGGTGGTGGTTCATAAGCATATGGTGGTGGTTGTTGAAAATCATAATAAGGGTCACCACATTCATTAGATTGATATGCATTAGGATTGGAATTATACCCATAAGAGTCCGGAGGTTGTTGTTGCCAATAAGGTTGATCAATCCCTTAAGGCTCCTCCCATCTTTGATTGTTCCATCCTTGATGCACATCATCATTGTAGCTTCCATTCCCTACAACATAAATTGAGCCAAACTCATAGCCAAAGGGATGAGAATTCATAATAGCAAATAAAAACAAAAGCTAACAAAAATAAGCAACAAAGTCCTAAAGCTAACAAAAACTACCAAATAAGCAAAAGACAAACATATTCACATATTCAGAATAGCCAATAACATATTCCTCAATTGAATGAATTCTCGTTGCAAGTATAGTTCTACAATAACAAACAATCCTCTCAATCAAAAATATTGGTTGTCACATGTACAAACCCCAATGAAAATTAACCGAAGTATTAAGACTCCGGGTCGTCTCACAAGGAATTGCAATGGAGTGCTTAATTATTGGCCATGGGGATCAAGGGTGTTTTGATTGATACGAGGCAAGAAATTAAATGGACAAGAATTTAAATGACAAGAAAAGTAAATCAAGCAAGTAATAAAGAGAGACATTCATGGCAATGGATTGAGATCATAGGCTTTCTATCCTAGTCATGCATGATTAATTCATCTTATTTAGTCAACTCCAACAAAGAGGGGGAAAGTCAAACAAGATAATCAATCATGTTACAAATATAACCAAGAATTTATCTCATTACGTCAACTCCAATAAATAGGGAGAAAGTCTAATGAGACTAGCTAATCTCAATCCAAAAGTCCTAACCAACTTACTAATTAAGCTAGCAAAAGATTAGCGTCAATGGAAACAATATTAGCTAACAACTCTAGATCACCAACATAAGTTGGGTTTTCATGATTCAAGATTGCCTAATTACTCCTTCCAAGCCAAGAATGCTCAAAATCTACTCTAACATCCTTCCAAGCATTCTATCAAACACTTGGAAGGCATAAAGGGAAAGCATAGTAAATGTACAAGAATAATAAAATCTACCAACTACCAATAGCAAGGAAAGTAAGATCTCAACACAAATCAACAATAAAAAGAACATCAAACATAAAATTACATTAAAGAAAATTAAGATTCAACAATGTTCATAAACATAAAAGAGGACAAAATAAAGGAAATGACAAGTAAAACTAGAAGTGTAGAGATGTAATAACAAGAAATTAAAAGGAGAAACTAAATCAAAACAAGAATTAAAACTTGGATTCAAGAAGAATTAACTAAAACTACCCTAAAATCTAGAGAGAGGAGAGAGCCGCTCTCTCTAGAATTCTAACCTAAAACATGATGAAAACTCAACTATGACTAAGTGTGTTCATTCCCCCTTCAATCCTTGGGTTCAATAGCATCAGAAATGAGTTGGATTGGGCCCAAAATGAGTTGCAAAATCGCTGGGGGCGATGTAACAACCCCGATTTTCGAGTACGCGAGACCTTTTCTGAAAGCACGAATTTCTCTGGAAGATCAGTAAAGGGAAAACCTTTGATATATCATCAAGAATATCAATCCTAATTGTCATTATGTCATCTTTAAGCTAGAATCTTTTATGAGGCAAGCTCGATAATGCAGTTATGAAGAACATAGTTTTTGAACCGTATCGGTTAGGAGTTTTGATCCGGTTTTTTGTAAATAGTGTCAGTTTGACGAACCGGACTCGATTCATGAGAGAAGAGAGATAATAGGGTAATATCATGATTATATGAGTATTAGAAGTTTCTTGAATGATATTATAAGGTTACCTGGTCAGTTTTAGTTAAAAATCGGTTTAACCGGGTTCACAGTTTACTGGTGCAGCTTAGCACCAGCACTCTCTGATGACTTTAGCAATGCTAAGGCCTCATTGTTCATGTTTTATTCTCATAATAAATATGTTACTAGTGTCATTTATGCTAGTAGCTCAGAAAATAATTTTTAGAGATATTTTTGCAAGTGTTCCGATACATCTAGTTTTAGTAGTTATACACCTGAGATATTTTAATATTATTTTAATCCACCTCCAAGCCAACCAATCACAACTCACCCTACACCCCCAAAACCCCCAAGGCTGGCTCATTTTCACTTTGTGGCCGAAAATAGGTAGAGAGAAAAAGAGAGAAAAGTTCTTAGTTCCAAATCTTCAAAGCTTGATTTCTGCTGAACTAAAACTCAAATCAAAATTCCAATCCAACCAAAATGATCCTCTCTTCTTTCTCTACATGATCATATGACTTATCAAGGCTGGGATCAAGGTGAGTTGGCTGCACCATCTCTCTTTTGATTTGGTTTCAAGGAAACATGGTTAAATATGTGTTTTCTTGATGTGATTTAGGAGGAAAAAGTGCTTAGGGACCACCTGAAAGTTTAATTGAATTAGGAGCAGAAAAACCAGGTAGGGTGTCACGAAATTAATCTTGATTATTTGTGTTTGAGATGTGTGAATGTTGTTTTATTTGGCTGTGCTAAAAATTGGTTGCATATATGATTGATTCTTGGTGAAAATTTGGTGAAATCCTGATGAAATTTGATGAAATTCAAGCTTTAAAGTTCATGTTCTTGGGCAGCTGGAAAAACGAAACCCTAAGCTTAAATTGAGGTTCAATTTGTGTTGAAATCATGAAGAAAAGATGGGGTTTTATTTGCTGCTAATTTATTATGAATTGTAGTAAAAATCGGTTGTTAAAAAGACTAAAAAACGGGTAAAAACAGAGAAAGAATCTGAAGAACAATTTGAGTGTGATGAAGAACAATGAAGAACAGGCCTTAGATCTTAAAAAGGGCAAGGAAGTAAAATTTTTGGTGTTTAAGGGGTTGTTTGGTAATTTCTGAAAGTTAGGGTGGTAAAAATAGAAATATTAAAAGTTACGGGTGGTAAAAAGTGAATTTTAAAGGTTAAAAGTAAAAGGTAAGTTAATTTTCGAAAATTTAAAGTAAAATAATAAATAATAATAAAATATTAAATAATAATATTTAAATAAAAATAATATTTTAATAAAAATAATAAAATAATGCGAAAAAGGCAGTTTTCCGTAAAAGCTTTAGAAAGACAACTTTAAGTGCAGAATTCTCCTAATTACTTTCATAAAGCATTTAGGGAGTGGTAAGATCATGTTAGTGAGGTAAAGATAAAAGAAAGATAAAAGTCAAAGAAAAGATAAAACCCAAAGAAAAAGTCTGTAACGTTTTAACGACAGAAAAATAGACAGAGACTAGTGAACGAACTAGGGCAACTTAGTTAGTACTTGAGTTGTGACTAGGGTTAGGTATAATATGAAAAGTTAAACTGTTTCAGTATAGACTTAATGAACCTATATTTGGGACAGGTTAACTATTCATACCGAAATTTACATAAGCTTTAAATACATACGTTAAGCAGAGAAATCAGAGTAGAGTATAGAAACATAGAAAATAGAGTAACCGGAATAAAATAAAGAGATAAAGAGAAAAAGAGTAATATAGATACAGATGAAAAGAGTAATCAGAGAAGAGAAAAGAGATAAAGAGAACAGAGTAATTAAAACAGAGTAAAGAGATACAGAGAAAAGG
>NW_026264909.1:2736868-2757537 GCF_000817695.3 Arachis duranensis
AGAGCTATATTTAATATATATTAGTTGCTTAATGCAACCCATAGCTTCTGTAGGGAAACTAAGTTACCTACAGCTATTTTCCGCTTCCCTAGAGCAGAGCAGAGTATATATATATTTTCCTGCAGTAAGCAGAGGCTGTCTCAAATGAGCGGCTATTATTATATGTGCATTTATTTAGGAACAGAAAATCGTATCCGGAAAATTGGGATTACTCGTGACCGGATAAATGTCGGGATTGCGGGCAGCTAACCGACACATGAGCTCATGGCCTGTACTAGGGCTAGACATGCATCATTCTTGTCTGCGCATCATTCTCTGTTGCTTTTTTTCTTGTGTGTGAACTATTTCTTTATGTTTGTCTGCTTGAGTGCTATGTGTGTGCTTTATTTCCTTGTGTTCTTCTGTTTGTGTTCTGTTGTCTCTACTTTCTATTTCTATCTTTATCTTCTGTTTACTGTTTCGCTATATTATGTTATTCGTCTGCTAATCGACCCCAAATAAATGAATGTAACTAATAACCCCGACCCTACTAAGGACTCCCCAGTTCTTACCCCTTCCCTCCCTTCCTCCCCCTCAGATGGAGACGGGCGTGATCTTCTATGAGTTCGATCCTCAGATGGAGACGGGCGTGATCTTCTATGAGTTCGAGGACCCTTACGTCTACGATGATCCGGTACATCACAGTTATTTCATCATGGGATTGGAGCCTCGTATTAGACGATATGCGTTACCTAATCGAGCTTTTCAACATCCTCTGTCTAGCCCACATTTTGACCCTGATGCTCCTTACGACTTTCCCTTATCCTGGTTACATCCTGACGCACCTGTACATCCTTTTCCTGATGATCCTGAGCACCCTATACCAGCTCAACCTTTGAATGAGATGGAACCTGAGCCTATCATTCCTGTTGAGCCCGAGTTAGCTGGTGACTACGTACCTGTGATACCACCAGAGTGGGACTTTCCCCTGAGCCGATCCCTGACTTTCCACAGCCTGATGAGCCGGCACTACCGGATGATGGGGTCAGCCTGATGAGCCGGCACTACCGGACGATGGGGTAGCTCTTATATACGCGAATGGACCTGTGCTCACGAATGGTTTTGTACATAGTGACAGCAGTGTTTCTGGTGGATCTGAGGGTATAGTTGTAGCTGTAGATGATGAGGAGGAGGAGGATCCTGAGATAGAGATAGAGCAGGATGAGGAGATGGACGAGCCTCACGGCAATTCTCCGAACGGCCACGAGTAGATATAGTTTGACTGTGGAAGGGGCATTCTTTTGATGACACTCTAGTCTAACATTATCTGATAGTTAGTCTCTCACTTGTGTTAGTAGACCCGAGAGCTAGGAGCTATATAGTGGTTAGGCTAGCCTGGGTGCCAGTTTAGCGGCTTTTTGTATGAGCCAGGCCCTAGGATTGTCGTGTAAATATTAGCTACGTAGGATGACGAGGATGTAAACTGACTTGATCTTGTGTAAACGCTACATGTTTTGTTATAGTGTACATGATGTATATTATCAGCTGTATTTCTATGTTTCTTTATGCCACTTTTCTATTACTCTCATTGTATGCTTGTTTATTTTACCTAAACGTCCGTAACAAATAAAAAAAAATTACTCGTAAAATTGGCATCGCTCTAACAAGGAACAGGCTCAAATATTAAATAATAAATAACAATTAGGAAGGATAAGTTAGTAACACTTAGCTTCTTGTATGACCATGGCATACTGGGAGTTGGGTCGTTACAAGTTGGTATCAGAGCAGTTCGTTCCCAATAGAGCCTGGGGAGTGGACTGACTATGCTTCATTGCATACTTTGTTATCTGTCTCATGCTTATAGGATATCTATGTGATATGTGTTGCATGATTGTCTCTGTGTTTTCATTCTGGGAATGTTCACACTTGACTTGAAGTGTTAAGACTGATCACCTTAATAATGATTGTTTGGTGTGAACATGACCATGATGGGTTCACGGAGACAAGGCGTACGGGAAGGAATTCCTAATGTTAACTACGAGAGGGAACAGGAGACGTTTATGACTACCATGAATGCTGTGGCTGAGGCAGTGCGTGAGGCTGCAGTAGCAGTAGCTATGGCTGTTGATCGTCTTGGAGTGAGAAACGGGAATGAGAATGAGCATGGGGAAGATAGTGGAAATGATGAGAATAACTTAGGGCATCTCGAAAGACCTATGACCCTTGCGACTTTTCTGAAAGTTAAACCGCCTAAGTTTAAAGGTACACTTGTTGCGACTGATGCTGACAATTGGTTTCGAGCTATCGAACGATCACTGCGAGCGCAACATGTTCCGGAAGGCCAGCACGTAGAGTTTGCTACTTATATGTTGGAAGGAGAAGCTGAGCATTGGTGGCAGGGGATACAACGACTGTTGCAACAAGATGAAGGCGATATTCCTTGGAATACTTTTAAGGATGAATTTTATAAGAAGTATTTTCCGAGGGCAGCTCGTGATGCTAAGGAGATGGAACTTATGCAGCTGAAGCAGGGTAACACAACTGTTGCAGAATATGCCCGTAAGTTTGACGACTTGTGCCGTTTCTCCAAGATCTGCCAAGGGAATCCTGCTAACTTTGAAGAATGGAAGTGTTTGAAGTTCGAAGGGGGCCTTCATGAGGATCTGATGAGTTCTGTAGTTCCATTTGAGATACAAAATTTTGCTGAGCTGGTTAATAAGTGTAAGTTAGTAGAAGAATATGCTAAGAAGGTAATTGCCTCTAAAGCAAGTCGTCAAGGATTTCCACCAAGGAACTACAATGGCTATAATTGGCAACCACGAAGGACAAACTTCAAGACACCTGGTGTGCCACAGCGAAGGAATCCACAAGCTGGTAACGTTCCTGCTTGCTCTGTGGGTGGAAACGGAGGTAGACCGAGGCAGGATAATGGCAAACGACCTCAACAGGTGCAGGTGAACACTACATGCAAGCAATGTGGGAAGGATCATGGTATTAAGCCGTGTTTGTTTGGAACATTCAATTGTTATAGATGTGGAGGAACTGGACATATTGCTAAGGAATGCCCAAAGATATTCGCTCGGAATCCAATACGAACCCAACAACAAGGTCGAGTATTTGCCATGACTGCTGATGATGCTATGCAATCAGACGCCCTGATCCAATGTCAATGTTACGTCAAGAATCGATTTCTAACTGTACTGTATGATTTGGGTGCATTGCATTCTTTTATTTCTTTAACTGTTGCTCGTGAGTTGGGACTAGATTTCTCTGAGTTGAACTTTGATCTAATTGTCCATACACCTGCATCCCAAAATGCTTTGACTAGTTTAGTGTGCCTGCAAGTACCATTCACTATTAGGAACAGAACTTTTATACATGATCTAATCTGTTTGTCTCTATGTGGTTTAGAAGTTATTCTAGGATTAGATTGGTTGTCCAAGTATCATGTTTTCCTTGATTGCTTTGAAAGAACTGCTGTTATCCCGTCTGATAGTTTAGATATTAAACCATTTTTGTCACATACCTTATATCTGAATTCTGTAAGAGTTACCTTAGACGGGAGTGATTGTGAGGGGTACGTTCTGTTAGCGGCTAGCTCAAATGACAGTGAAGTAAGGTTAGAACAAATCCGAGTGGTAAAGGAATTTCCTGATGTTTTCCCGGATGACATACCTGAGTTTCCTCCTCAGCGGGAGATAGAATTCAGCCTTGAACTTGTACCTGGAACCGGACCAATTTCCATAGCACCGTACCGGATGTCACCACTGGAACTTGCAGAGTTGAAGAAGCAGTTGGATGAGCTACTTGGGCAGAGTTGAAGAAGTTGTTGGATGAGTTACTTGGGAAGAAATTTATTCGTCCCAGTGCATCACCTTGGGGAGCTCCGGTATTGCTAGTAAAGAAGAAGGATGGTGGAATGAGACTTTGCGTAGATTACGGACAGTTAAATAAAGTCACTATCAAGAACAAGTATCCACTTC
This sequence comes from Arachis duranensis, assembly GCF_000817695.3. Taxonomy (NCBI): domain Eukaryota; kingdom Viridiplantae; phylum Streptophyta; class Magnoliopsida; order Fabales; family Fabaceae; genus Arachis; species Arachis duranensis. Next base: position 2,740,831 of record NW_026264909.1, read on the forward strand.
CACGAATAGATGATTTGATGGATTAGTTAAAAGGTGCAACTGTGTTTTCGAAGATTGATTTGCAATCGGGCTATCACCAGATTCGAGTGAAAGAGTCAGATATATCGAAGACTGCATTTAGAACTCGATATGGTCACTATGAGTATACAGTTATGTCGTTTGGACTAACTAATGCTCCTGCGATTTTTATGGATTACATGAATCGTATCTTTCATCCGTATCCTAATCGATTCATGGTAGTTTTTACAAACAATATCCTCATCTAAGAGAAGACGGAGAGAAAGCATGAACAACATTTGAGGACTGTGCTGCAAATACTAAGGACTCAAAAATTGTATGCCAAGTTATCAAAATGCAAATTCTGGACAAAGCAGGTGGTATTTCTGGGGCATGTTGAGTTCTGGACAGAGAAGGTGGCATTTTTGGGACATGTTATATCACAGGGAGGAATTGCGGTGGATCCTTCAAAAATTGAAGCAGTAGTGCAATGGGAACCACCTACGACCGTTACAGAAGTTTGGAGTTTTCTCGGACTTGCTGGATATTACCGGAGGTTCATCAAAGGATTTTCACAGATAGCCTTACCTTTGACTTACCTTACACGAAAGGAAGTTCCGTTCGTTTGGACGGCTGAGTGTGATAGAAGTTTCAAGATGCTTAAGGAGAAGTTAACAACTGCACCTGTATTAGTACTACCCGACCCACAGAAACCATTTGAAGTATATTGTGATGCCTCTCATAAAGGACTTGGGTGTGTGCTGATGCAAGACAAAAATGTGGTGGCTTATGCTTCCCGGCAGCTGAGACCTCATGAACAAAATTATCCGATGCATGACTTAGAGTTGGCTGCAGTGGTGTTTGCTCTGAAGATCTGGAGGCACTATTTGTATGGCACTCAACTAGAAGTTTTCTCTGACCACAAAAGTTTAAAGTATATCTTTGACCAGAAGGATCCTAATATGCGACAGCGATGGTGGATGGAGTTCCTGAAGGACTATGATTTTAAGTTAAGTTATCACCCAGGAAAAGCAAACGTGGTGGCAAACGCCTTGAGCAGGAAGAATTTGAGTATCTCTTGGATGATGATAAAGGAAGAGAAGCTACTTGCAGAATTTGAGGACCTTAAGTTGGCTATGACTGAGACGTCAAATGTAGTTTGTTTGGCGCAGTTGCATATAACACCAGATTTTAAGATTAGGATTCAGCAAGCACAAGCACAGGACTCAGAAATGATGACGATGCTGAGACGGATGAAAGTAGAAGAACCAGAAGCTGTAAGACTAGATCGTAGCAGTCTCTGGTGATACAAGAACAGAATTTGTGTGCCTAGCTCTGGAGATTTACGGCAAAGGATTCTTGCAGAAACTCATCAAAGTAGATTTTCTATGCATCCTGGAGTAACAAAGATGTACCAGGATTTGAAACAAATGTTCTGGTGGCCGGGCTTAAAGAAAGAGGTAGCTGATTATGTCTCAAAATGTTTAACTTGCCAGAAGGTGAAGGTGGAACACCAGAAACTGTCAGGAACCCTGCAACCCTTAGAAATACCATAATGGAAATGGGAGCATATCACTATGGATTTTGTCATGGGATTGCCAACGACTTCAACGAGACACGATGCCATTTGGGTAATTGTGGACAGGTTGACAAAATCAGCGCACTTCCTTCCGATTCGAGTTGATTATACGTTAGAAAGGCTGGCACGGATATATATTCAAGAAATTGTACGATTGCATGAAATACCTTCATCAATTGTTTCAGACCGAGATCCGAGGTTTACTTCCAGATTCTGGGGAGCTTTCCAAAAAGCTTTAGGAACAGAATTGCATAACAGCATACCATCCTCAGACAGATGGACAATCAGAGCAGACAATCCAGACATTGGAAGACATGCTAAGATCTTGTGTGATGAATAACCAAGGTAGTTGGGATAAATATTTGCCGTTGGTCGAGTTCGTCTACAACAATAGTTACCAACAAAGTATCGGGATGGCACCATATGAAGCTCTCTATCGAAGGAGATGTCAGACACCATTGTGTTGGAATGATGACGGAGAAGCTAGTGTCTTGGGTCCAGACTTAGTGCAAGAAACTACTGAGAAGATAAAGGGGATTCGCCAGAAGATCCAGACAGCACAGAGTCGTCAAAAGAGCTATGCCGATAATAGACGTAGACCCTTAGAGTTTAGTGAGGGAGACCATGTCTTTCTTAAACTAACCCCGACTACTGGGTGTATGGGCATTGAACACCCAGTGAGGGTTTCCTCACTAGTGTTCAGCGCCAGAGTGCCTGTATGTTTGGGCGTTAAACGCCCAGCCAGTGCTCCCTGGCCAGCATTCAATGCCAACTCTGCTGCCAGGATGAGTGTTGAACGCCCAGTGAGGGGTTCTTCACTGGCGTTCAGCGCTAGCTTTGCTGTATGATTGGGCATTGAACGCCCAATGACATGTCCTTCATTGGCGTTCAACGCCACCCGATTCTCTCCAAATTCGGCCTCTACCTCCATGGTTATGGCCTTGCACTCTTCTCTTGGGTTCACCTCAGTGTTACTAGGTAGAGTGTTAGGAGGAGTCCCAGGGATTCTCTTGCTCAGCTGACCAACTTGTACCTCCAAATTTCTGATGGAGGACCTTGTTTCATTTATAAAACTATGAGTGGTCTTCAAGAGGCTAGAAACAGAGTAACTAAGTTAAAGAGGCTCTGCTTAGAGATTTCCATATTCCCTTGAGAAGATATGAATGGTGTTTTATTGTTGAACCTTTCTTGGTTCCTACCACCTTGATTGTTATTGAAACCTTGCTGAGGTTTCTGTTGATCGTTGCATGAGAGGTTAGGATGGTTCCTCCATGAAGGATTGTAGGTGTTTCCACAGGGTTATCCCATGTAATTCACCTCCTCCATGATAAGTTGATCAGGATCATAAGCTTCTATTTCAGAAAAAGCTTCCTGAGTACTGCCAGCTGCAGTTTGCATTCCAGTTAAATGCTGAGAGATCATATTAACCTGTTGGGTCAAGATCTTGTTCTGAGCCAATATGGCATTCAGAGTATCAACCTTAAGAACTCCTTGCTTCTAAGAAGTCCCATGGTTTACATGATTTCTTTTAGAAGTGTACATGAACTGGTTGTTTGCAACCATCTCAATGAGTTCTCTAGCTTCTGCAGGTGTTTTCTTCAAGTAGAGTGATCCACCTGCAGAGCTGTCCAATGATATTTTGGACATCTCAAATAGACCATCATAGAACACGCCTATGATAGACCATTCTGAGAGCATGTCAGGAGGACATCTCCTGATCAATTGCTTGTATCTTTCTCAAGCTTCATAGACATCTTCTCTTTGTCTGAAGGTTTGAACTTCCACTTTAATCTTGCTCATCCTTTGAGGGGGAAAGAATTTAGCCAGAAAAGCATTAACCAGCTTTTTCCTAAAGTCTAAACTCTCTTTTGGTTGAGAATCCAACCATAACTTAGCTTTGTTTCTTACAGCAAAGGGAAAGATCATAGATCTGCAAGAATTCAGCCAAGAACTGATGTGGATCTTCCAGTGGAAGTCCATGAAACTTGCAGTTTTGTTGCAAAAGAGAGACTAACTAAGGCTTAAGCTCAAAATTGTTAGCTCCAATGGCAGGTACAGAGGTACCTCTGCCATAAAAGTCAGAGGTAGGCATGGTGAAATCACCAAGAACCTTTCTGGCATCACCTTCAGGTTTGGTCATGACTCTTTTTTCTTGTTTAAAATTTTCTGAAAGGTTTCTCCTGGAGTGTTATGCTCTAGCTTGTTGTAAGCTTTTCTTCAGAGTCATTTCAGGTTCAGGATCAAGATCATAGAGGGGTTCTTTATCCCTATTCCTGGTCATAAACAAGAAAAGAAGAAAGAAAGAAAGGAAGCTTCTATGTTTGATTTAAGTATAGAAGACACCCAGTGAGATGTGAAGAAGAAAGAAGAAGATAAAAAAGTGAAGATGGAGGATGGGAGAGGAGTAGAGTTCGAATAAAGAGAAGTGAATAGGAGAAGAAGTATAAATATAAAGGATAAATAAGAATTAAAATATTTTTGTTTTTATTTTATTTATTAATTATTTTCAAAAAAAGTTTACAATTTAAAAAGAATTGAAAATTAGTTAGTGAATTTTCGAAAATAGAAGAGGGAGAAGAAGAAGGAATTTTCGAAAATTAAAAGAGAAGAGTTAGTTAGGAAGTTTTGAAAAAGAAGAGAGAAAAAGAAGTGATTAATTAAGAAATAATTGAATTTAAAATAAGAGATAAGATAAGAAAAGATTTTAATTTTAAAAGTTTGAAATTAGAAAAGATAAGAAAAGAAATTAAAAAGATTTGAAAAAGATTTGATTTTAAAATTTGAGATTAGAAAGGATAAGATAAGAAACAAAAAAGATTTGAAAAAGATAAGTTTTGAAATTTGATTTTGAAAAAGATTTAATTTTGAAAATTGAAATTTGAATTCTTAAATTTTGAAAATTGAAAAGGATAAGATAAAATTTTGAAAAAGATAAGAATTTTGAAAAAGATGAGATTTTTAATTTTGAAAAAATTTGATTTTTGAAAACTTGAAGACTAAGATAAGATAAAAATTTAAAATTGAAATCTGAATTTTTAATGTTAATTTTCGAAAATTAATTTAAAATAAAAATAGAAAAGATATTTTTTTATTTTTGAATTTAATGAAGAGAGAGAAAAACAAGTAAAAGACACAAAACTTAAAATTTAGATCTAGCACCCAAGTTTTAAAAAATTTGAGGGAAAAACACAAAGGGACACCAAACTTCAAAATTTTAAGATGAAAACACAAAGAAAACACAAGAACACCGTAAAGATTAAAAAGAACACTAAAAACGAGACTCAAGAAACTTAAAGAACACAAGAACATATAAAGGACACCAAACTTAAAAGTTTTAGAAAACTAAACACAAATTTTTGAAAATTAAAAGAAAAACAACAAGAAGACACAAAACTTAAAGATTGACACAAGAATTAAACAAAGAAACTATTTTTGAAAAATTTTTAGAAAGAAAGACTCAAAGAAAACGAAAATAACCAAGAACGAAAATAAAAAGACTCAAACCAAGAACAAAGATTAAACAAAGAAAAGAAAAATATTTTCGAAAAAGGTTTTTAATTTTTTCGAAAATTGAAGAAGAAGAAAATAAAAGTAAAAGACTCAAATAAAATAAAAATTACCTGATCTAGGGAGCAAGACAATCTGTCAGTTTGTCCAAACTCGAACAATCCCTGGCAATGGCGCCAAAAACTTAGTGCACGAATCCCCACACTTTCATACAACTATACCAGCAAGTGCAATAGTTCGTCGAAGTAATACTTGAGCGAGCAGGGTCGATCCCATGAAGATTGTGGTTTGAAGCAAGCTATGGTTATCTTGCAGGTCTTAGTCAGGGAAAATCAGAAGGTTTACGAGGAAACTATTCTTAATTTGTATTTGTGAATTGGAATGGAGTCAGTAACAGGAATATGGTTAAGGATTGGAGTTGCTTTGTCTTTCTGAATTAACTCTGGTAGTACTGTCTTCTTTGCTTTGTGAATGATTTCTTCAATGGCAGGCTGTATGTGATTGACGATGGTTTGAGCAGCCGCCAATACTCCTCCAAATCTAAATACTAGGATTAGTGCGTATCCATTCCGATTTAGGGTGAAGCTCCTGCAGTTCATTCTCCTTGGTGATCCTACTCAAAACGCCACAGACAAGGTCGAATCTTCCAGATCGGAGGATGTTGTGCCTTTGGTTCTAACCTCTACCACCGAGTCCCTAATCTCCTCATAAATTGGCTGAACTGATGTCTCAAGAAGTCTGCAACGAAGTTGTGGATTAGTCGTCTGAGAGATGTAAAATCAAGCTGGTGGTTCATCATTGTCCGATGAAAGACGCACTCTGAACCCATGTAGAATGTGATAACCTTATAACAGTTCAACACATTTATATTGATGAAGAACGAATATACATCTTAGCATTAATCAAACACGGCTCGGAAAAGAACAGTAATACTTTTATTAATTCATAGAACTTAGCAGGGCTCCTCCCCTCAACCTAGGAGGTTTAGAAACTCATACTAAAAGGAAATACAATGGTAAAAAGGTGTAAATTCTATAAAAAGCTGATTAAAGGTTCGAATAACATAAATTTAATCCCTTAAATACTAAACAAATGACTAGTAAAGGTAAAACAATCTTTTTAGTGTTAAAATCCACTTTTGGGTCCCACTTGGTGAATGTTTGGCTGAGTGATGAGCGGATAATTTATACACTTTTTGGCATTATTTCTAGGTAGCTTTTAGTAGGGTCTAGCTACTTTTAGGGATGTTTTCATTAGTTTTCATGCTAAATTCACATTTCTGGACTTTGCTATGAGTTTGCGTTTTTTTTCTGTGATTTCAGGTATTTTCTGGCTGAAATTGAGGGACCTGAGCAAAACTCTGATAGAAGGCTGACAAAGGACTGCTGATGCTGTTGGATTCTGAACTCCCTACACTCGAAATGGATTTTCTGGAGCTAAGAAACTCGAAATGGCGCGCTCTCAACGGTGTTGGAAAGTAGACATCCAGAGCTTTCCAGCAATATGTAACAGTCCATACTTTGTTTGAGTTTAGACGACGCAAACTGGCATTCAACGCCAGTTCCATGCTGCATTCTAGAGTAAAACGCCAGAAACACGTCATAAACCAGAGTTAAACGCCAAAAACATGTTACAACTTGCCATTTAACTCCAAAAGAAGCCTCTGCACGTGTAAAGCTCAAGCTCAGCCCAAGCACACACTAAGTAGGCCCTGGAAGTGGATTTCTGCATCAATTACTTATTTGTGTAAACCCTAGTAGCTAGTCTAGTATAAATAGAACATTTTATTATTGTATTAGGGATCTTTGGACGCCTAGTCCTTAGACCAAGTCCTTTTGCCTAGTTTTGAATTTCATATCATATTTTGGGGGCTGGCAATTTGGCCATGCCTGGACCACCATCACTTATGTATTTTCAACGGTGGAGTTTCTACACACCATAGATTAAGGGTGTGGAGCTCTGCTGTACCTTGAGTTTTAACGCAATTACTACTATTTTCTATTCAATTCACGCTTATTCTTATTCTAAGATACCACTTGTACTTCAACCTGATGGATGTGATGATCCGTGACACTCATCACCATCCATCCTTATGAACGCGTGCCTGACAACCACCTCTGTTCTACAAGCGAGAGCTAGAGTGTGTATCTCTTGGATTCCTGATGCACGACGCATGGTTGCCCTTGCCTGACAACCGAGCCTTCCATTCCATGAGATCAGAGTCTTCGTGGTATAAGCTAGAATTATTGGCGGCCATTCTTGAGAATCTGGAAAGTCTAAACCTTGTCTGTGGTATTCCGAGTAGGATTCAGGGATTGAATGACTGTGACGAGCTTCAAACTCACGATTGTTGGGCATAGTGATAGACGCAAAAGAATCAATGGATTCTATTCCGACATGATCGAGAACCGACAGATGATTAACTATGCTGTGACAGAGCATTTGGACCCTTTTCACTGAGAGGATGGAATGTAGCCATTGACAACAGTGATGCCCTACATACAGCTTGCCATAGAAATGAGTAAGAATGATTGGAGGAAGGCAGTAGGAAAGCAGAGATTCAGAAGGGACAAAGCATCTCCATACACTTATCTGAAATTTCCATCAATGAATTACATAAGTATCTCTATGTCTATTTTATGCTTAATTTATCTTTATATTCGAAAACCATTATATCCATTTGAATCTGCCTGACTGAGATTTACAAGATAACCATAGCTTGCTTCATACCAACAATCTCCGTGGGATCGACCCTTACTCACGTAAGGTATTACTTGGACGACCCAGTGCACTTGCTGGTTAGTTGTGCAAAGTTGTGACAAACTGTGATTCACGTTTGAGAGCTCCAAGTCTTTGGCACCATTGTTGATGATCACAATTTCGTGCACCACGTTTTTGGTGCCGTTGCCGGGGATTGTTCAAGTTTGGACAACTGACGGTTCATCTTTTTGCTCAGATTAGGTAATTTTCTTTTCAAAAAGTTTTCAAAAATCTTTCAAAAAAAATTTTCTTTCTTTTTTCATTTTTCTAAAAATTATTTTCGAAAAATCCAAAAAAATTTAATTAATAAAATCATAAAAATCAAAAATATTTTGTGTTTCATGTTTGAGTCTTGAGTCAATTTTTAAGTTTGGTGTCAATTGCATGTTTTAAAAATTTATGCATTTTTTCGAAAATTCATGCATGTGTTCTTCATGATCTTCAAGTTTTTCTTGACAAGTCTTCTTGTTTGATCTTTAATTTTTCTTGTTTTGTGTTTTTTGTTGTTTTTCATATGCATTTTTGCATTCATAGTGTTTAAGCATTAAAAATTTCTAAGTTTGGTGTCTTGCATGTTTTTCTTTTCTTGAAAATTTTCAAAAATAAGTCTTGATGTTCATCTTGATTTTCAAAGTGTTCTTGGTGTTCATCTTGACATTCAAAGTGTTCTTGCATGCATTATGTGTTTTGATCTTGCATTTTCATGTTTTGAGTCATTTTTGTGTTTTTCTCTCATCATTAAAAAATTCAAAAAATAAAAAAATTTATCTTTTCCTTATTTCTCTCAAAATTTCGAAAATTTGAGTTGACTTAGTCAAAAATTTTTAAAACTGAGCTATTTCTTATAAGTCAAGTCAAATTTTCATTTTTTAAAAATCCTATCTTTTCTGAGGGTTACCTGAAACTAAAGGTCGATCTCGGACGAGATCTTCTATGCTGGTCGGAGCTGCGGAGTCCAATCTGATGATGGTGGTCGGAGTCGTTGTGTCCGACTCGTTGGACTTGGTGATGATGCTAATCCTTCATCCCCGGAGGGTGGGGGGTACCTACAAGGGACTCGGATGCTTAAGTTAGCAAGTGTATTAAGCAGGTATTAAGTAGAATCAGAATCTGAGTTATACCTGGGTGCTCCAGTGTATTTATAATGGCGTAGGGTGACCTTCTTAGATAAGATAAGTTAGTTATCTTATCTTATCTTTAACTTATCTTCAAGTGAGGTCATCTTTATCTTCAAGGGAACCACTCTTTTCTCTATAGGCTTGGGCTGCCTTAGGATTTGGGGCGTGTTCCTCTATTTGGGCCCTTCTTTGGGCTTTCCTGGTGACTTGGCCGAGCTCTTTAGAAAGAGGTCGGGTTGCCCTGACCTGAAAAGGTCGGTCGCTTTCTCTGTCAAACATCCCGGGTCGGACAGCTCGACCCAGGGTATGAACAGTGCCCCTGCTCGAGCTCGGTCTTTATCTGGAGGTCGAGTCTTGGACTTCGAGCCTACTCGGGTAAAGCCGAACTCGAGCATTTTGTCGCTTTATCTTTGTAGAGCTCCTTTTCAAATGCGGAACGTTTCTGCTTCTTTAAAAGCGCGCGCTTTTGCATTTACCGCTCTAGCTTTGGAAACGTGCGAGGGTTTAACACCCTCATTAATGGGCTTTTAATGCTCCACTTTCTCTGGGTCTCTTTATTTTTAAACTTCGCATTTGAAAAATGGTTTCTCTTCTTCATAACCTAATTTCTCTCTTTTTTGTTTTTCTCTGTGATTTTCTCATTTCCTTCTGTGACGTTTGCTTGGAAATCGTGGGTGCTCTTCTTGCTTTTGACGACTACTTTTGGTCTTTTTGTCTTTGCTCTCCGCGCGATTCACCTTTTTCAGGTTGGTTCGTCTTCTCTTCTTGCATTGTTTTACTTCCTGGTGCAGTAAGGTTTTTGTTTGAGTGTATATTTGGGAAAGTTTGAACCTTTTTGCTTTTTTGTATTTTGTTGCTGTGTTTTCTGGCTTTTTCTTCTCTGATGTTCCCTTGGCAGTTTGAAGCTTGATGCCAGGGCATCTAGGCCAGTTTCACTGACCTTTTCTTTACTGTTTTAGGGTAGTTTCATGCATTTTCCTAGTAAACAAGGCAAGTTTTGGGTGAAAATACACTTACACCTTCATTCAAGCAACTATTGTGAATTTTGCATGATTTCATGAGATTTTTTGCCAGAATTACATGATATTTTAATGATGCATGATCTCATGATGGAAGATGGCTTCATTACTACGTTAAAAGCCACGTTAACTTAGTTAACGTGGGTTCTAACATAAGGGATTAAAGCAATTAGAGCGTTAGTGACAAAGGTGAGTGTCACTAATGCTCTCGAAGGTGATAGGTTCCACGTTAAGAGCTACGTTAGCTAAGCTAACGTAAGACCTAATGTAGGAGGAAAAAGGCAAGCAACGTTAATGGAAAAAGTGATTCCCATTAATGTTTGCGAAAAAGGGCACAAGCCAACGTTAATGGGAAAAGTGAGTCCCATTAACGTTGGCCAAGAATTGAGAAGTAACGTTAGAAGTCACGTTAAGCCTTCTAACGTTGAGAATAACGTGGGCATATAAAGGTGGAACGTTGGTGGAAATGGTAAATGCCACTAACGTTCTCGCACCCAGAAATGTATTCCACGATTAATCTCACTAATTGCCCAAGCCTAATTCATATTTCTCTGCAAACTGGGCCCACTAAAGATGAGGATTGCTTCAACTCAAGGTCCAAAACCCACATCCAAGACTTGAAGAACTCACTAGAAGATCATGAAGAGTAGTATATATAGGAGTAGTTTTGAACTAGAGAAGGACTTTTGGCACCTTGGAGAAATACTCTTTGCATATTTACTTTTCTGTACTTCAAGCATGGATTATTCTTTTCTGCCATTTTTAATTCCTAGAGCTATGAACAACTAAACCCCTTTCATTGGGTTAGGGAGCTCTGCTGTAATTTGATGGATCAATATTAGTTTTCATTCTTCTTCTTCTATCTTTTCTCTTGATTTTACTAGAAAGCTTTCAATCTTAATTCAATTGGTTAGTTATCTTGGAAAAGAAACTCTCCATAATTGGATCTCTTCAAAACCTTGGAAGAGGAATGAAGAGATCATGCTAGAATTGCTTTCTCATGCTGGACCAATTTGGGTTGGGATGGATATGTGACTATAATCCCCTCAATACTTGAATTGGGAAATGTATGTGGTATAATCAGTGACCATACTTCATCTCTTCTCATGAGCAATTGACCAAAGAATTGGCTATTGATCAAGATCTAAGAGATTGAGTCACCAAGGGATTGGGGCTCAATCAATCATGATTGCCAAGAGGTCAATGAGTTGCATGATTGAAAGATTGCCAAGGAGATCAATGAATGCATTGATTGAGGAAGAGATGAGAATGAACTTGATCCGGAGAATTGCAACATCTCCTAAACCCAATGATTCCCCCATTTCTGGTCTTACCCATTCTCTTTAATTTCTGTCATTTACTTTTATGAGCATTACCCAATTCCCCATTTAAGATTCTGCACTTTAATTTTTGCTATTTACTTTCTAGTCATTTAAATTTTTGCATCTCAATCTAAATTCTGTTTAGCTCAACTAGCATATTCTTCTAACTAAAGTTGCCTGACCAATCAATCCTCGTGGGATTCGACCTCACTCTATAGTGAGTTTTACTTGACGATAATTCGGTATACTTGCCGAAGGAAAATTTGTTGAGAGACAAGTTTCCATGCATCAAGTTTATGGTGCCGTTGCTGGGGATTGATTTTGAATCAACAATGATTAAGCTAGAAGATCACTAGATTGAGAATTTTTTTCGTTATTCTTTTCTATATTCAGTAATTTACCTTAGTCTGTTTTTAATTTCTTCCTCATCCCCTATTCCCTCTCTAGTTTCTGTTCTCCTTCTTAGTTTACCACAATTCAGCTCACTAACCCACTAACTGTTTGATAAATTGCATCACTCACACTAACAATCATTCTAACAAAAATTGTCTTCATTATATCTCCTGTTGTGCATTATGTTTGTTGTATGACAGGGAGAAGAGAAGGAATCTCAACATCCTTTGATTCAGAGCCTGAGAGAACTCTTTGGAGACGAAAAAGGGAAGCAAGAGGAAAAAGAATTGTTGGTGCTGAGGAAGAGGAAGAGTATTTTGAACCCAACATGGAAGAGAATTTGGAGAACAATCATGAAGAAGAAGCTCATAATCATGCCAGAGAAGGCCATGCAAACCGGGTTGGGCATGAAAGGAGGGTCTTAGGATCCTATATCAATCCTAATCCAGGAAACTGTGGAAGCAGCATTCAGAAACCCACCATTCTTGCCAACAATTTCGAGCTAAAACCTCAGTTCATCACTTTGGTGCAAAATAATTGCTCATTTGGAGGAGGTGCTCAAGAAGACCCTAACCAACACTTGACCACCTTCTTGAGGATCTGTGACACAGTGAAGACAAATGGAGTTCACCCGGATGTCTATAGGTTGCTCTTGTTCCCCTTTTCACTCAGGGACAAGGCAACAAAGTGGCTTGAATCCTTTCCAAAAGAAAGCCTAACAGATTGGGAGGAGGTAGTGAACAAGTTTTTAGCAAGATTTTACCCTTCTCAAAAGATCAATAGGCTAAGAACTGAGGTGCAAACTTTCAGGCAACAAGATGGTGAGACACTTTATGAAGCATGGGAGAGATTAAAAGACTTGACAAGGAGATGCCCATCAGAGATGTTTAATGAGTGGGTTCAACTTCACATCTTCTATGAGGGTCTTTCCTATGAATCAAAGAAGGATGTAGATCATTCATCAGGAGGTTCTTTAAACAAGAAGAAAACTGTTGAAGAAGCCATAGATGTCATTGAAACAGTTGTTGAGAATGACTACTTCTATGCCTCTGAAATAAGTAACACTAGAGGAGTAATAGAGCTAAACCACATGGATGCACTGTTAGCCCAAAACAAGATGATCACCAAGCAGCTAGCAGATCTTACCAAAAAGGTGGAAGAGAACCAAGTTGCAGCAGCCATCACCTTATCACCAACTCATGAAGGAGTAAACATAGGAGAAGAAGGTGACTGGGAGCAAGCCAACTATGTGGGAAATTCACCTAGACAAGTCCATGATCCATACTCTAAAACATACAACTCTGGATGGAGAAATCACCCCAACTTTGGATGGGGAAACCAACAAGACCAAGGACAAGATTCGAGACATTCCAACTTCAACTCCAACAATAATGCCACTCATCAAAACACCTCACAGAGATATTACCAACATCCATCTAGCCAACATTCTCAACCACCTAATCTCAACCCACCATCATCCACAGATGATAGGCTTTCAAAGATTGAGGCTCTACTTGAAAACATGTGCAAAAGAAATTCAAGATAGTAAAGCTTTCTGGGAAGAAGTGCAATCTAACATGCAGAATCAAGATGCTGCCATCAAGAAACTGGAAACACAGATTGAATTCTTATTCAAGCAAGTCCCTGGACACGACAATTGTAGCAATATTAACTCAATACCAAAGGAGGAATGTCATAGTGATACAGAGAAGAATCCAAGAGGAGAACCAAAGAATGTGAGATGGGAAGAATACAAAATGATAACCACAAGTGATGAGGGAAGTATGCATGGAGTAGAACACCTCCAAAATCACCAACAGGAAAGTCAAGAGGAAGGAAGCTGTGCAACCCCACTCATATCCAAGGAAGAGCTAAAGAAAAAGGAGGCATTGAACCCATATGCACCTTTTCCCCACAGGCTTAAAGGTGGTGTAGCAGGGAGAATGTACTCAAGGTTTCTTGATATGTTTGCATCTTTAGATGTAAATATACCCTTTATTAAAGCCCTCCAACAGATGCCTTTCTACATCAAGTATATAAAGGAGCTACTAGTCAGAAAAAGTCCATTGAAGGGTGGACAAACAATCAAGATGAACAGAAATTGTAGTGCTCTCATTCAACCAGGACCACCCACAAAGAAGGAGGATCCAGGAAGCTTCCACATTCCTTGTGCCATAGGAGAAACAATGATTGATAAAGGACTTTGTGACTTGGGAGCAAGCATCAACTTAATGCCTCTCTCTCTCATGAAAAAGCTCCAAATCAATGAACTAACTCCTACTGATGTGATTATCAGACTGGTGGATAAAACCCAAAAACAAGTAATAGGAATAGTTGAAAATGTGATGGTAAAGGTTGGGAGCTACTATCTTCCCATAGATTTTGTTGTTTTGGAAATGGATGAGAATCCTATCTACCCCATCATTCTGGGAAGGCCCTTTCTAGCCACAGCTAGGGCACTCATAGATGTAGAATGGGGAGAATTAGTGCTGAGAATACATGATGAGCAGCTCGCCTTCAATGTTTACAACCTCTCACAAGGAGCGGATCACAAAGACAATAAGATGATAGAAGAGCCAAACGAGGAAGCACAAATAACACAATGGATGCCCCATGGGTTGAGAAGTCAGATAGTCAAGAAGAACCATGTTCAAAGGTGATCCAAGAGGAACCAGACCCACCAGAGTCATGCAAGATCAATAACAAGATTCCCCTGGAGAAAGAATCCATAGAAAACAAGAAAACATCAATAGAAACAAGGAAAAGAATTCCAAAGGGATGGAGAAATAAGAAAATTCCTACAGACAATTTCTCACCAGGTGATGAAGTTATTTCTAGTTCAAGTACCATCAACCTCCTTGACAAGAATCAAACGTCAAGCTAGTGACGCTAAAGAAGCGCTTCTTGGGAGGCAACCCATGTTCTACAACCCTTTCTTTTTAAATTTCAAATAATAGTAGTAATAAGATAATTTCCATGAAGTTTCAATCCAACTTTGACAATTAATATAAAGTCCTTCCACATGAAACGTATAGTACATGATAAGTTTGGTGTTCAAAGCACACCAAGTGTGGTTTGAACACACTTTATGAGAAAGATTTATGTCCCAAACTTGTTGTACCATAGGATCACAAACAAGTTTGGTGTACCAACGTGCATGCATGGGGAGTTTAATGTTTAATTGAATTGTCTTCATGGAAAGCATTTAGTTAATGGAACCAAAGAAAAAGAAAAAGAAAGAGAAACATTTTAATAGTTCACATTTTTCGCACCAAAAAGTTTAAATAATCCATTGCATTTACTTCTTGTATATAGGGAATCAGAAGGAACATTGATGGTAATTGATAGGACAATTAATACAAGGAGATTCGGCCACTACACCAAGGGAACTTTACACTTGTCTCCACAGGGAATGTCCTTGGAGGTGTTGCCATGCAACATGGGGAATGAATGACTTTGGAGACTGAACTAAGACCCTCATACAAGAGGTGATCCATGTGACAATCCAATCTCAAAACCCCGACCGTCCACTATCAAAACAACATCATCAATCCACACCATTCAACAATTGCCATCCCTATATATAAACCCCTTCACACAACCCTTCCGTACACACCCTGTATCCCTATTCTCTTCTTTTCACTTCCCTCTCTCGGCCATACACACTTCACGTGCACCTTATGTACTCACCTCTTCTTTTCTCTCTTCAAAACTCATTTCTTCAAGACTCTTTCTACTTCAACCCAACTGAACTCTATCTTCAACCCCTTAGCCTCTAATATTCAATTCTCATTCATGGCAGCATCAAACGTCAAGAGGCGAAGAGGAAAAGAACCAATGGAACAGCCTTCCTTCGACACCGAGAAATTCAAAACAACCTTTCATGAGCTCGAATTTGAGCAAATAAAGGAAAAGAAGATATTGCCTGAATCAACCTTTCAATTCGATGAAAATGAGTGTCCACAAATTCATGAGAAGATTGAAAAGAGGGGTTGGGAAAAGCTCACTAACCCGGAATCAAGGGTAAATACAAACCTCATCAGAGAATTTTATGCAAATGTGGTTAGAGAAGATAAGACCACAGCCCCTACCTTCAAGAGTTATGTAAGAGGAGTAGAGGTGGATTTTAGCCCCAATGCAATCATTAGAGTTCTCCATTTGAAATCCCCACGTTTTGTTGAGCCTGGTTACCAAGAAAGAATAGATAAAGGTGTCGATAATGATGAATTGGAGGAGATTGTAGGTGATATATCATTGTGGGATCTGACTGGGAAAGGTATGCAGATAAGAGACCTCGGTTCATCAGGAGAGGAGACCTCATCCCGGAAGCCAAGGCCTGGTTTGAGCTTGTGCGACGATCTATCCTTCCCGTAGCAAATAATTCTGAGGTCAATATCACTCGAGCCACCATGGTACATTGCTTGATAAAGGGTGGAAGCATTAACGTGCACGAAATTATAACTGAAGGAATCCAAGAATCAGCCGAGAAAAAGGATTCAGGTGCCAGACTTTGGTACCCCAGCACCATCCTTAGATTATGCAAGAAAGCCAAGGTAGTCTTTGAGGATAGCAACCCAACTTGGCTAGGTCTTGGGAGATCACTTACACTCCAACACATAACTCATGTGACCCCAGCTCAACAGCATAAAAGACCCTATCTAAGGAAGAGGACATCAGAAGAGGCACAAGAGGAAGAGCCTCTCCAAGAAGAACCCCAACCCACGGAATATCATCAAGAATGATATCAGACCCAACCGACATCAATTTGGGTCACATTCGAGGAGCCATTGATGATTTGTCAAGGCTATACATGGAAGGACAAGAACAACAAATGCAACTTCAATCTCAGAGAATGGATTGGCAAAAGGAAATGCTAACAAATTGGATGAATCAATAGAGGGAATGGCAGAAATAGCTAATGGAGCAGCAATAAGAGCACTATTCCCAGCTTACTCAAGCCTTCAATCGAGTGTCTGAAAGGCAAGAAAGTCAAGATAAACGCCTCCAGGAAC
>NW_026264909.1:2757602-2758470 GCF_000817695.3 Arachis duranensis
GAGAAGAATTCAGCATCAACACTCAGGCAAAGCTAAACTATGTGGTTGAGCATATGCATCACCTACACCCGGACATCCCAAATTTTGAGGCAGTTCGCAAGAACTTAACTGAACAAGAAGAAGGGAAGGTGAAATGGCAAAAGAAAGCATTAAAGAAGAAGATGAAGGATGCCAGATTCTGGAAAAAGTTGATGGGGAAGCGTAAGGGGAATGGAGACTCAAGTAATCAAGGAGAATCCCAAGGGAGCATAAGAGAATGAGCAGACCAATAAGTAAAAGGTGGTGAAGTTCCTTCTTAGTTTACCTACCTTTTTAAAGCTTTAAATAAGGAAAATCATGTATGAAATAGAACATGCTTCCATGATAGCTTAGGATTTTCAATTATGCATTTAAGTTTCATTGCTTAGGTCTATGTTATTGAGCCTAATGTCTTGAATGCTCACTGTCATCTTGCTTGTTTGTATGCTTGTCTCTTTAAGTTAATCGAAAAAGAAAATGTTATGGAAAGAACAAGAATGGAGTCGTTTTGTGAAGTGCATTCTAAGTGTTTGTGGTAGGATGATTAGTAAGCTAAGTTGGTTCACCAAGAAAGGAAAGAAAGCAACTATACATCCTAAGTCATAAATTTGAGACACATTCCTTGAGGCTAGCTAAATAATAAGATCCCAACAAGAAAAGAAAAAGAGTAATACAAGTGGAAATAAGAAAGGGAACACAAAAAGGAACAATGCTATGCACCAAGGGTTGTGAAGCTGAGGCATGTGTCTGTGGTGTTTATGTACAAGGGATATACTTGGATGAATAAGCTCTTAGGGGTGCCTTATCACTTGGTAACTTGGATTAACTAATCCGGGATTATCAGCTGAAA
>NW_026264909.1:2759136-2775949 GCF_000817695.3 Arachis duranensis
GATCACCAATAACGCCTGCGAAGCCACTTTATAGCCTACGTTAAGAGCCACGTTAACTAAGTTAACGTGGTACTTAATGTAGAAGGAAAGAAGGACTCCACGTTAATGAGAAACGTGAACTCCAATAACGTTGAGAAACTAGGCAATGCCCCACGTTAAGAGTCACGTTAACTAAGTTAACGTCAACTCTAACGTGGACAAGGATCAACACTGCCAACGTTAGTGACACTCAATTTTGTCACTAACGTTGGATCATTTTCATTGCCTACGTTAACTCTCACGTTAATATTGTTAACGTGAAAGTTAACGTGGAGTGGGGTTCAAAGAACCAACGTTAGTGACACTCACTTTTGTCACTAACGTTGGAAGATGGCTTCATTACTACGTTAAAAGCCACGTTAACTTAGTTAACGTGAGTTCTAACGTAAGGGATTAAGGCAATTAGAGCGTTAGTGACAAAGGTGAGTGCCACTAATGCTCTCGAAGGTGATAGGTTCCACGTTAAGAGCTACGTTAGCTAAGCTAACGTAAGACCTAACGTAGGAGGAAAAAGGCAAGCAACTTTAATGGGAAAAGTGATTCCCATTAATGTTTGCGAAAAGGGGCACAAGCCAACGTTAATGGGAAAAGTGAGTCCCATTAACATTGGCCAAGAATTGAGAAGGAACGTTAGAAGTCACGTTAAGACTTCTAACGTTGAGAATAACGTGGGCATATAAAGGTGGAACGTTAGTGTAAATGGTAAATGCCACTAACGTTCTCGCACCCAGAAATGTATTCCACGATTAATCTCACTAATTGCCCAAGCCTAATTCATATTTCTCTGCAAGCTAGACCCACTAAAGATGAGGATTGCTTCAACTCAAAATCCAAAGCCCACATCCAAGACTTGAAGAACTCACTAGAAGATCATGAAGAGTAGTATATATAGGAGTAGTTTTGAACTAGAGAAGGACTTTTGGCACCTTGGAGAACTACTCTTTGCATATTTACTTTTCTGTACTTCAAGCATGGATTATTCTTTTGTGCCATTTTTGATTCCTAGAGCTGTGAACAACTAAACCCCTTTCATTGGGTTAGGGAGCTCTGCTGTAATTTGATGGATCAATATTAGTTTTCATTCTTCTTCTTCTATCTTTTCTCTTGATTTTACTAGAAAGCTTTCAATCTTAATTCAATTGGTTAGTTATCTTGGAAAAGAAACTCTCCATAATTGGATCTCTTCGGAACCTTGGAAGAGGAATGAAGAGATCATGCTAGAATTGCTTTCTCATGCTGGACCAATTTGGGTTGGGATGGATATGTGACTATAATCCCCTCAATACTTGAATTGGGAAATGTATGTGGTATAATCAGTGACCATACTTCATCTCTTCTCATGAGCAATTGACCAAGGAATTGGCTATTGATCAAGATTTGAGAGATTGGATTACCAAGGAATTGGGATTCAATCACTTAAGATTGCCAAGGAGATCAATGAATGCATTGATTGAGGAAGAGATGAGAATGAACTTGATCCGGAGAATTGCAACATCTCCTAAACCCAATGATTCCCCCATTTCTGGTCTTACCCATTCTCTTTAATTTCTGTCATTTACTTTTATGAGCATTACCCAATTCCCCATTTAAGATTCTGCACTTTAATTTCTGCTATTTACTTTCTAGTCATTTAAATTTTTGCATCTCAATCTAAATTCTGTTTAGCTCAACTAGCATATTCTTCTAACTAAAGTTGCCTGACCAATCAATCCTCATGGGATTCGACCTCACTCTATAGTGAGTTTTACTTGACGATAATTCGGTATACTTGCCGAAGGAAAATTTGTTGAGAGACAAGTTTTCATGCATCAAAGGTTCCTAAGGCTTTTGTATGTTGTTGTCTGATTCATTTTATTTTTGAAAAAGATTGCGCCTTTATTTGTTTTTCCGTTTGGCCGTTTGGCATGTTCTTGCTGTTGGGTGGACTGAGGTTGTAATTTCTATCAGCGCTTATTTTGATTACTTTATTTTCTTTTGTTGGGATGTGAAAAGATGTAGGCTTGTAGGCTTCCCTGAATCTTCTTTCTGCCTCCAAAGGATGCCCCTAGAACCTTTTAGATTTGGTCCCGGGGTTTCCTTTTCTTGCTTTTCCTGGTTTCTCTGACACCTATATGCCTTTAGTTTTATGAGTTGCCTCCGTTTGTTGCCTCCATTTATACCCAGGTTGTTCAATTAGTGTCTGAGGTGTTTTTTGAGTAATCCAATCTTCTTTTCTTCTTGTAGGACTAGTTAACCATGTCATCTCGCAAAAATATTGTCGAGGCGTCCTCTAAAGTTCCCGAGGGAATGTCTGATTGGTTGGACTCCCTTGTGCTGCTATGTGTATCTATGGCTAATTTGGAGTTCTGTGCGGCACTTAGAAAACACCATCGGATATGTAGTAGTGAGAATCAAGAATGCAACTATGAGTTGGTGGCACCTGACTCTGATGACCGGGTCTGCTTTCCTACTTTGACCCAGGGGGAGCATCCTTTCTTCTATGCATATGATTTCTTTTTTAGCCGGATGGATATTACTCTTCCTTTTTCTTCCTTTGAGACCAATTTGTTTTGGTCTTGTAACGTGGCCCCATCTTAGCTTCACCCGAATTCTTGGGGTTTTATTAAGATTTTTCAGATGGTTTGTCATGAATTCGGCATTAAGCCCTCTTTAACTCTTTTTCTGTATTTGTTTGTGTTGACCAAACCTGGGACTACCAAAAAGAAAGCTTCTTGGATTTCTTTTAGGTCGGCCCAGGGGCATAAAGTCTTCTCCATGTATGAGGAGTCTTTCTGTGATTTTAAGAATTACTTTTTCAAGATCCGAGCTGTTGAAGGAGCTCGCCCTTTCTTCCTGGATGAGAATGACGAGCCTCATTTTCCTTTAGAGTGGCAGAAAAATGTAGTTGTGTCTAGGTATACCTGGGAGATGCTAGATGAGGTAGAGCAGGCCTTTGTTGCTGCTTTGGAGGATATTTGGGAGGAACCTCCTCATCTTGAGACCAAGAAATTTCTGGGGGATCCGTCCTTGATTCGTGCTGCGCTGGGTATTTTATAGACTGTGTTCTCCTGTGTTTGTTTTCTTGCTTTATTTTCTGGGTATTCATAAGTCATTTGTATTTTTCTTTGTTTTTCAGAGATGTCGAAGAATAATGACTCACTAAAGGCCTTTAAGAAGGCGAAGAAAGCTACCGCGGTTCAGAACGTCCCAGCCAAGGTGGTTGGGGAAGGGTCCTCCAAGGCTTTGTCGAAGCCGTCTGTCCCGAGCTCTCCTGGGCCGAGGAGGATGATCCCGACCCCTCGGGTTCGTTTGGTCGATCCGCCTCAAACTTCAGTTGGTACCTCTGCTCCTTCAATCGCTCCTCCTCCAAAAAGACCTCGAACTGTCGAGCCGTTTAATCTTGGTGCTCCCGACTTTGATGCAGTTGGATTTGTGGATCAACAGATTGCTCCCTATGGTGTCATGCCTACTGACGATGTATCCGTTCTTCGTCATTTGGATTATATTACCCGGAGCGGTATTACGCTGGCACAAATGGGAGCAGCTCTATACCGAACTACTCAAGATCTTCCTATTCATGCTACCAAGGCTTTTATGGAGGAGGCAAAGTCAGAGTTTGACCGAATCAATGGTTTTACGGAGGAGCTCGAGGTGAAGGTGTCCGAGCTGGAAAAGGAGCTGAAGGGGGAGAAGGCCCGGTTTGTTGGTCTGGCAGCTACTGCGCAACTGGCCGAGGATACGGCACTAAAACATAAGGATAGCTATGTTACAACTTATAAGGAGCTGATGGGTCTTAGGGAGGAGTTGGAGTCTGCCCGAGCTGATTATGCCGTGCTCCAAGGTCATCTTTTAGGCAGTGTAACTGCTGCTTATGAGAACCTGAGAGAGCAGGTTCAGGTTATCGCCCCGAGGGTTGATCTTGCGCTATTCAGCTTGGACAATGTTGTGAAGGATGGTAAGATTGTCCCCGACGACCCCGATGATGATGATGATGTCGTCCCTCCTCCGGTTACCTCTGCCAAAGCCTCTGTTGCCCCGCCTTCCTCAACCTCGACAGTTGAAGCTATTCGTCCGGAATCTAATCCAAATGTCCAGATTTTGAACCGGGATGACGGGACAGTGGACGCGGTTCCCCTTCAGAATCGCCCTCCTTCTCCCCAAGATGCTGCTATTGGGAAGCCTTTGGATCCTCTATGATTTCTCTGTCATGTTTGTGTATAGCCCGTTTTGTGGACTTTTGAATTCTTTGTAACTGGTGTTCTGGTGACTGTTTGATACTTCCTTTGGTTGCTCATTTAGCAATTTTATTTTGAAAAACAAAGTAGTTCTCGAGCTTCCAGGGCTGGTCTTTGATGGCCTCTCGAGTTTATTATCATAACTTAGTAGCTTTTATATCATGTCTGCTTACACTCATCTTGGTACCTTAGTAGGCTGGGATTTTGTCCGACATGATCATCTTGATTATTTGGTTTGGTTTTGTTTGTAATCCTCCTTCTTGGACCTCGTTTAGATCTCTTTTGGGGATTTCGTTTGTAATTTCTGTGTCCTGGGCCTGACTTCATCATGTCGGATCCTGTCGAGTTTGCTTGGTAATCTTCTTTCTTGGACTTTGTTCAGGTCTCTTTTTGGGGATTACCTTTATAGCTTTACGTCTTTCTGGGCCAACTTCATCAGGTCGGGCCCTGTCGAGTTTTCTTGGTAATCCTCCTTCTTGGACTTTGTTCACGTCTCTTTTAGGGATTACCTTTCGTAGCTTTATCTTTCCGGGCCAACTTTGTCACGTCGGGCCCTGTCGAGTTACTTGATAATCCTCTTTCTTGGACCTTGTTCAGGTCTCTTTCAGGGATTTATCTTTTGCAACTTTATCTTTTCAGGACGACTTTGTCACGTCGGGCCCTGTCGAGTTACTTGATAATCCTCTTTCTTAGACCTTGTTCAGGTCTCTTTCAGGGATTATTTTTTGTAACTTTTTTGTAGGAGTCCAACTTCCTCACGTCGGGCTCTTCGAAGTTATAGTAATCCTCTTTTATAGGGTTGGCTAGACCTCTTTCCAGGGCTTTACTTATAACTTGGGTTGTTTGTGGCTGGTCTGACTTTTTGTGCTGGCTAGTCTTTAAGTTATTTTATAGCAATCCATTTTATTAGGTCCTCGTTAGGTCCTTTCTATGGATCACTTTCTATAACTTCTTGCATTATTCTGTTTTCATCTTTGCCAATTTTATAGAATTTGGGTTTTTAACCCTCATTTTTATCGTGATCGCGCAGTGAATTCGATTTTCACTTTTTGTCGATCTGTAGCTTTATAATAAGCGATGAATGTTTTCAGAATAATGCGACTTGAGCGTTTGTAGAGAATCTGAACAAATTTTATTAAAGGAAAATGAAAATATACGTGAGGAGTTAATTTCCCAAGTCGGGTGATTTGTAGGTCTTGGCGGGGTGCCTCGTTAAAAAACCTTTTTCAGGAAAAAGAGTGCGCCTTGTCCAAGATCTTTTATCATCCCTAGCTATAGTACCTTGTTAGGTTGCAGGCGTGCCATGATCTAGGAAGTTCTCGCCCGTTGAGTTCGGAAAGTTTGTAGTAGCCCTTTCCAAATACTTCTATGACTCGGAAGGGTCCTTTCCAGTTTGCTGCCAGCTTTCCTTCTCCAAGTCGAGTTGTTCCTATATCGTTTTGGATTAGGATAAGGTCATTTTCAAAAAAGGCCCGCCGTATTACTTTTTGGTTGTATCTGGAGGCCATTCATCTTTTCAGCACCTCTTCCCTTATCCGAGCTTTCTCTTAGATTTCTGGAAGTAAGTCGAGCTCTTCCCTTTGAAGTTGGGAATTGACTTTTTCACTAAAATGGATTACTCTGGGTGATCCTTCTTTGACCTCCACTGGAATTATTGCCTCCATTTCGTAAGCTAATCAGAAGGGTGACTCCTTTGTCATGGAATGTGGAGTCGTTCGGTATGCCCATAGGACTTGTGGGAGCTCCTCAGCCCAGGCTCCCTTTACATCCTGTAATATCCGTTTTATCCCTGCTAATGTAACTTTGTTAGCAGCTTCGGCTTGCCCATTGGCTTGGGGGTGCTCAACAGAGGTGAATTGTTATTTTATATTCAGATTGGCTGCTAGTTTTCTGAAGCCTGCGTCTGTGAACTGGGTACTATTGTCTGTAGTGATGGAGTATGGAACTCCGAACCTTGTGACGATGTTTCTATACAGGAATTTCCGACTTCTTTGAGTTGTGGCATTGGCTAGGGGTTCTGCCTCGATCCATTTTGTGAAGTAGTCTATTCCTACTATGAGGAATTTGACTTGTCCTGATCCTTGGGAAAAAGGTCCGAGGAGATCGAGTCCCCATTTTGTGAATGGCCAAGGTGAGGTTATGCTGATGAATTCCTCTGGCGGAGCGGTGTGGAAGTTGGCATGCTTTTGACATGGCGAACATGTCCTTACAAATTCTGTGGCTTCTTTTTGTAGGGTTGGCCAATAGAATCCTGCCCGTAGTACTTTTTTAGCGAGTGCTTGCGCTCCGAGGTGATTGCCACAAATGCCACTATGTACTTCTTTTAAGATATCCTTAGTGTTGGAAGTCGGCACGCATTTTAGCAATGGTGTTGAAATCCCTCTTTTGTATAAAGTATTATTTATGACGGTATAGTATTGTGCTTTCCGTTTTAACCTCTTTGCCTCTTTCTCATTTGTAGGGAGGGCCTATGTTGTGAGGTAATTAATTATGGGGGTCATCCATCCCTGATCGCGACCTGTTACGGCTAGGACCTTTTCTTCTTCTGAGATTGATGGCTTCTGTAGAATTTCTTGGATAAGGCTTCTATTGTTGCCTCCTGGTTTGGTGCTGGCTAGTTTTGAGAGTGCATCGGCCCGGGCATTCTGTTCTCGGGGTATGTGTCAAATCTCATACTCTCCGAGTTGTCCGAGCTGTTCCCTGGTTTTGTCCAGGTACTTTTTCATAGTGGGATCTTTGGCTTGGTTGCTGCCTGTTATTTGTGAAGTGACTACCTGTGAGTCGCTGAAGATGATAAGTTTTCGAGCTCCAACCTCCCTAGCCAGCTTCAAACCAGCTAGTAGTGCCTCATATTCCACTTGATTGTTTGAGGCAGGGAACCCAAATTTGAGGGAGAGTTCAATTTGGGTCCCCTGGTCGCTTTCAATTATTACGCCTGCGCCACTTCTCATTTTATTTGAGGAGCTGTCCACGTATAGATTCTATTCTGTGGGGATTTCCGGTGTGTCCATAAATTCCACAATAAAGTCGGCCAGATATTGAGATTTGATGGCCGTCCGAGCTTCGTATTGAAGGTCAAATTCGGACAAATCGACTGCCCATTGCAAGATTCTACCGGCCAAGTCTGTTTTCTATAAGATTCCTTTTATGGGCTGGTTAGTCCGAATTTTAATGGTGTGAGACTGGAAATATGGGCGAAGTCGTCGAGATGTTATTATGAGAGCGTAAGCGAACTTTTCTATTTTCTGGTAGTTCTGCTCGGACCCTTGTAACGCTTTGCTGATAAAGTATATGGGTTATTGCCCACTGTTGTCTTCTCGGACCAGTGCTGAGGCTACTGCCCGATTTCCCACTGCGAGGTACAAGATGAGTGGTTCCCCTTCCCGTGGCCGACTTAATATAGGTGGCTGTCCCAGAAATTTTTTGAAGTCTTAGAAGGCTTGCTCGCATTCAACTGTCCATTCAAACTCCTTTCCCTTCCTTAGAGTGTCGTATAAGGGGAGAGATCTTATTGTGGATCCCGCCAGGAATTTGGACAAGGCTGCCAACCGCCCGTTGAGTTGTTGTGCTTCTTTGATACAAGTCGGGCTTTTCATGTCGAGTATGGCCCTGCACTTGTTCGGGTTTGCCTCGATTCCTTTCTGTGTGATCATAAAACCCAAGAATTTACCAGCTTCTACTGCGAAGGTACATTTTGTGGGATTGAGTCGCATGTCGTGTCGTCTTATGGTGTTGAATACTTGTGTCAGGTCGGATAATAACATCTCTTCATTTTACGTCTTCACTAGCATGTTGTCTACGTAGACCTCCATGATCTTTCCGATGTGATCCGAAAAAACTTTGTTCATTAATCTTTGGTAAGTGGCTCCCGCGTTTTTGAGACCAAAGGGCATAACAATGTAACAGTAATTTGCCTTTGGGGTTAAGAAAGAGGTTTTTTCTTGGTCGGGTGGGTACATTGGGATTTGGTCATATCCCGAGTATGCATCCATAAAGGAGAGGTATTTGTATCCGGAGGAGGCATCTACTAGTGCGTCAATGTTTGGGAACGGATAAGGATCTTTCGGACAAACTTTGTTGAGATCGGTATAGTCGGTGCACATTCTCCACTTCCCATTTGACTTTTTTACCAAAACGACATTAGCAAGCCATAGCGGGTATTTGACTTCTCTTATGAAGCCTGCCTCCAGTAGAGCTCGTACCTGTTCTTCCACTGCTTGAGAGCGTTCTGGTCCTAGCTTTCTACGCCTTTGTTGTACCGGCTGAGATCCTGGGTAGACTGCTAGCTTGTGGCACATTAGTTTAGGATCTATGCCTGGCATGTCTGCGGCCTTCCACGCAAAGAGGTTGGCGTTGTCGCGTAGGAACTGTATGAGTGATTCTTTTATGTCCCCTTTTAGCAGTGTGCCGATGTTGGTTGTTTGGTCCGGGGTGTTCCCGATCTAGATTTTCTCTATTTCTCCTTCAGGTTGTGGGCGGAGATCCTCCCGCCTCTGAACTCCACCAAGCTCGATTGTGTGGAATTCTTCTCCTCTGCCTCTGAAGTTTAGACTTTCGTTGTAACAGTGGCGCGCCATCTTTTGATCGGCCTTTACTGTGGCTATTCCTTCTGCGTTGGGAACTTCATGCATAGATGCGGAGTCGAGACTATTGCACCGAGTTAATTTAACGTTGTCCGACCTATTAGGGCATTGTAGGCTGAGCTTACATCAACGACGATGTAATCTATTTTGAGTGTTCTTGACTGACTTCTCTTTTCAAAAGTTGTGTGGAGCGGGATGTATCCCATTGGTTGAACCGGGGTATCTCCTAACCTGAACAGGCTGTCCGGATATGCTCTGAGTTCTTTTTCTTCCAAGCCGAGTTTGTCGAAGGAAGTTTTGAATAAGATATCAGCAGAGCTCCCCTGGTCTATCAATGTGCGGTGAAAATTTGTGTTTGCCATTATAATAGTGATGACCATGGGATCGTCATGCCCTGACGTGACGCCGGATGCGTCTTCCTTAGTAAAAGTGATCACTAGGATGTCGGGTGTTTCCTTCTTTTTAGTGACGTGGTATACGTCTTTGAGATGTCTTTTGCAGGTGATTTGGAGATTCCTCCCCCGGCGAATCCACCGTGTATCATGTGGACATGTCTTTCTGGTGTCCGGGATGATCGCGCGGTTAGTTTGATGTCTTCTGCTCTTCTTCTTTTCCTTTGTTCATCACCACGGGTGGCCAGGTATCGATCTAGCTTTCCTTCTCGTACGAGCTTTTCTATGACGTTTTTTAAGTCAAAACACTCATTGGTGGAGTACCCGCGGATCCGATGGTATTCACAATATTCAGCCCGGTTTCCTCCTCCCTTTTTGCCTTTGAGTGGTCGAGCTGGTGGTATTTTTTTCGTGTTGCAGACTTCTCTGTAGACATCCACAAGAGACACACGAAGAGGGGTGTAACTGTGGTATTTTTTATTTTCTCTCCATGTCGATCTTCCTTTTTTTCTGGAATCTTTGTCTTTATCCTGAGGGGTGAACCCTGCTTTTGAGGTCTCTCCTAATCGGGAGTTTTCCTCCATGTTGATATACTTTTCTGCTCGCTCCTTCACCTCGTTCAGAGATGTGGGGTACTTCTTTGATATGGATTGACTAAAAGGTCCTTCTCGCAGGCCATTAATGAGACCCATGATGGCAGCTTCTGTTGGAAGGTTTTGTATATCCATGCATGTTTTGTTGAATCTCTCGATGTAGTTACGCAGGGTTTCCCGCTCTCCTTGTCTGATTCCTAGTAAGCTCGGAGCATGTTTAGCTTTGTCCTTTTGGATGGAGAATTTGGCCAGGAATTTTTTAGCCATGTCGTCGAAACTTGAGATGGACCTAGGAGGGAGATTGTCGAACCATCTAATTGCTGTTTTTGTTAAAGTAGTTGGAAAGGCTTTGCAACGAACTGCATTTGAGGCATCGGTGAGGTACATTCTGCTTCTAAAGTTGCTAAGATGATGGCTGGGATCTGTAGTGCCATCGTATAAGGTCATGTCTGGGAGTTTAAAGTCCTTTGGGATTTTTGTCTTCATGATTTCTTTGGTGAATGGATCTTGCTCCTTTCGTGCGTTATCTTCGGGAATGGATTAGCTGGCTTTCGTCTTGACATCGGCTTCAAGTTTTAGGAGTTTGGTTTCCAGTTCCCGGTGTTGCCTTATTTCTCTTTGTAGATCCTTCTCGGCCTCTCGTTGACGTAGAGCGTCTTCCTCAAGTTGTTTTAACCGATCTTGAAATGCCTCTAGGGCTCCCTCATTTGGGGAGTTCTTATTGTTGATTCGGGGAGTATCTTTTAGTGTTGTGTCCGCGTTTTTATGCGGCGTTCTTTCTTCTAGATCTGAGGTGTAATCATTGTCATGGTCGTCCGCCATGGTAATGGGATGACTTCCAGGTCCCCAGCAACGGCGCCAATGTTCCGAGGGTTACCTGAAATTAGAGGTCGATCTCGGACGAGATCTTCTATGCTGGTCGGAGCTGCGGAGTCCGATCTAATGATGGTGGTCGAAGTCGCTATGTCCGACTCGTTGGACTTGGTGATGATGCTGATCCTTCCTCTATTTGGGCCCTTCTTTGGGCTTTCCTGGTGACTTGGCCGAGCTCTTTGGAAAGAGGTCGGGTTTCCCTGACCTGAAGAGGTCAGTCGCTTTGTCTGTCGAACATCCCGGGTCGGACAGCTCGACCCAGGGTATGAACACTATCTTTTCAAAATATTTTTCAAAAAATCAAATCTTTTTCATTTTTTATTATTATTTTCGAAAATATTTTTAAGTTCATTGTCAAAAATATTTTCTTATCTTTATTTCATAATTTTTGAAACTTTACTAACAATTAATGTGATTGATTCAAAAATTTGAAGTTTGTTACTTTCTTGTTAAGAAAGGTTCAATCTTTAAATTCTAGAATCATATCTTTTAGTTTCTTGTTAGTCAAGTAATTAATTTCAATTTTAAAAATCAAATCTTTTTCAAAATATCTTTTCAATCATATCTTTTCAACCATATCTTTTTTAAAAATTTAATCTCAAGATATCTTTTCTAACTTCTTATCTTTTCAAAATTGATTTTCAAATCTTTTCCAACTAACTAATTGACTTTTTGTTTGTTTTACTATTTCTTATCTTTTTCAAAACCACCTAACTTATTTTATCTCTCTAATTTTCGAAAATAACTTCCCTCTTTTTCCAAACTCTTTTAGTTAATTAATTGTTTCAAATTTTAATTTTAATTTTATTTCTTCTCTTAATTTTCGAACATCACTAACCCTTTTTCAAAATTAATTTTCGAAAACTTCTCTTTCTCTTTTTCTTCTATTTAATTATTTATTTACTAACACTTCTACTCATCTCAAGAATTCGAACCTACTCCTCCCCCTTGTGTTTGGATTCTTACCTTTTTCTTCTTTTGTTCTCCTATTCTTCTACTAACATAAAGGAATCTCTCAACTGTGGTAAAGAGGATCCCTATTATTATTTTCTGTTCCCTTCTTTTTCATTTGAGCAGGAGCAAAGACAAGAATATTCTTGTTGAAGCAGATCCTGAACCTGAAAGGACTCTAAAGAGGACACTAAGAGAAGCTAAATTACAACAATCTAGAGACAACCTTACAGAAATTTTTGAAAAGGAAGAGGAGATGGCAGCCGAAAATAATAATGCAAGGAGGATGCTTGGTGATTATACTACACCTACTTCCAAGTTTGATGGAAGAAGCATCTCAATCCCTGCCATTGGAGTAAACAATTTTGAGCTGAAACCTCAACTAGTTGCTCTAATGCAACAGAACTGCAAGTTCCGTGGACTTCCATCAGAAGATCCCTACTAGTTTTAACTGAGTTCTTGCAGATTTGTGAGACCATTAAGACTAATGGAGTAGATCCTGAAGTCTACAGGCTCATGCTTTTCCCTTTTGCTGTAAGAGATAGAGCTAGAACATGGTTGGACTCACAACCTAAAGATAGCCTGGACTCATGGGATAAGCTGGTCACGGCCTTCTTTGCTAAGTTCTTTCCTTCTCAAAAGCTGAGCAAGCCTAGAGTGGATGTTCAGACCTTCAAACAAAAAGATGGTGAATCCCTCTATGAAGCTTGGGAAAGATACAAGCAGATGACCAGAAGGTGTCCTTCTGACATGCTTTCTGAGTGGACCATTTTGGATATATTCTATTATGGTTTATCTGAGTTCTCTAAGATGTCACTGGACCATTCTACAGGTGGATCCATTCACCTAAAGAAAACACCTGCAAAAGCTCAAGAACTTATTGACATGGTTGCAAATAATCAATTCATGTACACTTCTGATAGGAATTCCGTGAGTAATGGGACGCCTCAGAGGAAGGGGTTCTTGAGATTGATGCTCTGAATACCATATTGGCTCAAAACAAAATGTTGACTCAGCATGTCAACATGATTCTCAAAGTCTGAATGGATGGCAAAATGCATCCAACAGTACTAAAGAGGCATCTTTTGAAGAAGAAGCTTATGATCCTAAGAACCCTGCAATGGCATGGGTGAATCTTATGGAAACACCTATAATTCCTCATGGAGAAATCATCCAAATTTCTCATAGAAGGATCAACAGAAGCCTCAACAAGGCTTTAATAATGGTGGAAGAAACAGGCTTAGTAACAGCAAGCCTTTTCCATCATCTTTTCAGCAACAAATAGAGAATTCTGAGCAGAGCTCCTCTAGCTTAGCAAATATAGTCTCTAATCTGTCTAAGGCCACTTCAAGTTTTATGAGTGAAATAAGGTCCTCCATCAGAAATTTGGAGGCACAAGTGTGCCAGCTGAGTAAGAAAGCCACAGAAACTCCTCCTAGTACTCTCCCAAGCAATACTGAAGAGAATCCAAAAAGAGAGTGCAAGGCCATTGATATAATCAAAATGGCTGAACCTAGAGAGGAAGGGGAGGACGTAAATCCCAATGAGGAAGACCTCATGGGACGTCTCCCAGACAAGAAGGAGTTCCCTATTGAGGACCTAGAGGAATCTGAGGCTCATATAGAGACCATAGAGATTCCATTAAACCTCCTTCTACCATTCATGAGCTCTGAAAACTATTCTTACTCTAAAGAGGATGAAGATGTAACTGGAGAGCAAGTTGCTCAATATCTAGGAGCTATCATGAAGCTAAATGCCAAGTTGTTTGGTAATAAGACTTGGGAAGATGCACCTCCCTTGCTCATTAGTGAACTAGATACATGGGTTCAGCAAACTTTACCTCAAAAGAAACAAGATCCTGGTAAATTCTTAATACCCTGTACCATAGGCACCATGACCTTTGAAAAGGCTCTGTGTGACCTAGGGTCATGCATAAATCTTATGCCACTCTTTGTAATGGAGAAGCTGGGAAACTTTGAGGTACAGGCTGCCATATTCTCATTAGAGATGGTAGACAAGTCAATAAGACAAGCTTATGGATTGGTAGAGAACGTGTTAGTAAAGGTTAAAGGCCTTTACATCCCTGCTGATTTCATAATCTTAGAAACTAGGAAGGATAAGGATGAATCCATCATCCTTGGAAGACCCTTCCTAGCCACAGCAGGAGCTGTGATTGATGTTGATAGAGGAGAGCTAGTCCTTCAATAGAATGGGGACTACCTTGTGTTTAAAGCTCAAGGATCTTCTTCTGCAACCATGGAGAGGAAGCATGAAAAGCTTCTCTCAATACAGAGTCAAACAAAGCCCCCACAATCAAACTCTAAGTTTGGTGTTGGGAGGCCACAACCAAACTCTAAGTTTGGTGTTAAACCCCCACATCCAAACTCTAAGTTTGGTGTTGGGAGTCCACAACATTGACCTGATCACCTATGAGGCTCCATGAGAGCTCACTGTCAAGCTATTGACATTAAAGAAGTGCTTATTGGGAGGCAACCTAATTTTTATTTATCTAATTTTATTTTTATTTTATTTTTCTTTTATGTTTTATTAGGTTCATGATCATGTGGAGTCACAAAACAAATACTAAAATTAAAAATAGAATCAAAAATAGCAAAAAAAATTGCACACCCTGGAGGAAGAGCTTACTGGCGTTTAAACGCCAGTAAGGAGCCTCTGGCTGGCATACAACGCCAGAATAGAGCATGAATCTGGCGTTAAACGCCAGAAACAAGTAGGAGTCTGGCGATTAAATGCCAGGATTACACCCTGAGGAGAGCTGGCATTAAACGCCAGAGACAAGCATGAAACTGGCGTTTAACGCTAGAAACATGATGCAGATTGGCGTTGAACGCCCAAAACAAGCATGGAGCTGGCGTTCAACGCCAGAAACAAGCATCAATCTGGCATTGAACGCCAGGATTGCATGTAGAGGGCGTTTTGCATGCCTCATTCGTGCAGAGATGATAAATCCTTGACACCTCAGGATCTGTGGACCCCACAGGATCCCCACTTACCTCAACTTACCTTCTCTCTTCTTCACACAAATCCACTCTTCCCCATAAACCCCACCTACCTTCAAATTCAAAATCATTTTCCCACCCAAACCCACCCAAATGACTGAACCTACTACCCACTCCCTCTACTATATAAACCCCCCATCCTTCTTCATTTTCACATATCACAACCCTCTCTTCTCCCCCTTGGCCGAAACACAAACCTCTCTCCCTCTCCTTCATCTCTTCTTCTTCTTCGTCTATTCTTTCTTTTCTTTACTCGAGGGCGAGAAACATTCTAAGTTTGGTGTGGTAAAAGCATAGCTTTTTGCTTTTCCATAACCATCTATGGCACCTAAGGCCGGAGAAACCTCTAGAAAAGGGAAAGGGAAGACAAAAGATTCCACCTCTGAGTCATAGGAGATGGAGAGATTCATCTTAAAGGTCCATCAAGACCACTTCTATGAAGTTGTGGCTAAGAAGAAGGTGATCCCTGAGGTCCCTTTCAAGCTCAAGAAAAATGAGTATCCGGAGATCCGACATCAGATCCAAAGAAGAGGTTCGGAAGTTCTGACCAACCCCATTCAACAAATTGGAATCCTAATGGTTCAAGAGTTCTATGCCTATGCATGGATCACTAGGAACCATGATCAAAGTATGAACCCAAATCCAAAGAATTATCTTACAATGGTTCGGGGGAAATACTTTGATTTCAGTCTGGAAAATGTGAGGTTGGCATTCAACTTTCCTATGATGCAAGAAAATGCACGCCCCTACACTAGAAGGGTCAACTTTGATCAAAGGTTGGACCAAGTCCTTATGGACATATGTGTGGAAGGAGCTCAATGGAAAAGAGACTCCAAAGGCAAGCCGGTTTAATTAAGAAGACTAGACCTAAAGCCTGTGGCTAGAGGATGGTTGGAGTTCATCCAACGCTCCATCATCCCCACTAGCAACCGATCCGAAGTTACTGTGGATCGGGCCATCATGATCCATAGCATCATGATTGGAGAGGAAGTAGAAGTTCATGAAATCATCTCTCTTGAATTCTACAAAGTAACCGAAAAGTCCTCCACCATGGCAAGGCTAGCTTTTCCTCATCTTATTTGCCATCTATGCTACTCAGCTGGAGTTGTCATAGAAGGAGACACCCTCATTGAAGAGGATAAGCCCATCACTAAGAAGAGGATGGAGCAAACAAGAGAGGCCATCCATGGATCTCAAGAGACGCATGAGAAAGCTCATCATCAAGAAATCCATGAGATGCCTCAAGGGATGCACTTTCCTCCATACAACTATTGGGAACAACTCAATACTTCTCTAGAAGGATTGATTCATGATATGAATTAATTAAGTGTGGAACACCAAGAGCACTCCATCATTCTCCATGAGATTAGAGAATATCAAAGAGCAATAAGGGAGGAGAAACAAAGGCAAGGAAGAGACATAGAAGAGCTCAAGGATATCATTGGTCCTTCAAGGAGAAGGCACCAACATCACTAAGGTGGATTCATTCCTTGTTTTTATTTCTCTGTTTTTTGGTTTTTATGCTATATGTTGTCTATGTTTGTGTCTTTGTTACATGATCATTAGTGTCTAGTGTCTATGTCTTAAGGTTATGAATAATTCCATGAATCCTTCACCTTTCTTAAATGAAAAATATTTTTAATTCAAAAGAACAAGAAGTACATGAGTTTTGAATTCATCCTTGAAATTAATTTAATTATATTGATATGGTGACAATACATTTTATTTTCTGAATGAATGCTTGAACAGTGCATATTTTTTATCTTGTTGTTTATGAATGTTAAAATTGTTGGCTCTTGAAAGAATGATGAACAAGAAAAATGTTATTGATGATCTAAAAAATCATAAAATTGATTCTTGAAGCAAGAAAAAGCAGTGAAGAACAAAGCTTGCAAAAAAAAAAGTGGTGAGAAAAAAATTTAGAAAGAAAAAAGAATAAGGAAGCAGAAAAAGTCAATAGCCCTTAAAACCAAAAGGCAAGGGTAAAAAGGATCCAAGGCTTTGAGCATCAATGGATAGGAGGGCCCAAGGAAATAAATCCAGGCCTAAGCGGCTAAATCAAGCTGTCCCTAACCATGTGCTTGTGGCATGCAGGTTCAAGTGAAAAGCTTGAGACTGAGTGGTTAAAGTCATGATCCAAAGCAAAAA
>NW_026264909.1:2779234-2803683 GCF_000817695.3 Arachis duranensis
TTGATTTAGCCGCTTAGGCCTGGATTTTATTTCCTTGGGCCCTCCTATCCATTGATGCTCAAAGCCTTGGATCCTTTTTACCCTTGCCTTTTGGTTTTAAGGGCTATTGGCTTTTTCTGCTTGCTTTTTCTTTTTCTTTCTAAATGTTTTTTGCCATTTTTTTCTTCTTTTTTTTCGCAAGCTTTTGCTTTTTCACTGCTTTTTCTTGCTTCAAGAATCAATTTTCATGATTTTTTAGATTGTCAATAACATTCTCTTTGTTCATCATTCTTTCAAGAGCCAACAATTTTAACATTCATAAACAACAAGATCAAAATTATGCACTGTTCAAGCATTCATTAAGAAGATAAAAAGTATTGTCACCACATCAATATAATTAAACTAAATTCAAGGATAAATTCGAAACTTATTTACTTCTTGTTCTTTGTATTAAAAACATGTTTCATTTAAGAGAGGTGAAGGATTCATGGAATTATTCATAGCCTTAAGACATAGTTACTATATACTAATGATCATGAAGTAGAGACACAAAACATAAACACACATACAGCATAGAAAACGAAAAACAGAAAAAAAAGAACAAGGAATGAGTCCACCTTAGTGATGGTGGCGCTTTCTTCTTGAAGAACCAATGATGTCCTTTAGTTCTTCTTTGTCTCTTTCTTGCCTTTGTTGCTCCTCCCTCATTGCTCTTTGATCTTCTCTAATTTCATGGAGAATGATCGAGTGCTCTTGATGTTCCACCCTTAATTGATCCATATTGTAACTCAAGTCTTCTAGAGAAGTGTTGAGTTGTTCCCAATAGTTGTTGGGAGGAAAGTGCATCCCTTGAGGCATCTCCGGGATTTTTTGGTGATGAGCTTCCTCATGCGTCTCTTGGGTTCCATGAGTGGGCTCTCTTGTTTGCTCCATCCTTTTCTTAGTGATGGGCTTGTCCTCCTCAATGTGGATGTCTCCTTCTATGATGACTCCAACTGAGTAACATAGATGGCAAATAAGATGAGGAAAAGCTAGTCTTGCCAAGGTAGAGGGCTTTTCGGCTATTTTGTAGAATTCAAGGGAGATGACTTCATGAACTTCTACTTCCTTTCCATTCATGATGCTATGAATCATGATGGCCCGATCCACAGTAACTTCAGATCGGTTGCTAGTGGGAATGATGAAGCGTTGGATGAACTCCAACCATCCTCTAGCCACAAGCTTGAGGTCCAGTCTTCTTAATTGAACCGGCTTACCTTTGGAGTCTCTTTTCCATTGAGCTCCTTGAACACATATGTCCATAAGGACTTGGTCCAACCTTTGATCAAAGTTGACCCTTCTTGTGTAGGGGTGTGCATCTACTTGCATCATGGGCAAGTTGAATGCCAACCTCACATTTTTCAAACTAAAATCTAAGTATTTCCCCCGAACCATTGTAAGATAGTTCTTTGGATTTGGGTTCATACTTTGATCATGGTTAGTGATCCATGCATTGGCATAGAACTCTTGAACCATTAAGATTTCGACTTGTTGAATGGGGTTGGTCAGAACTTCCCAACCTCTTCTTTGAATCTCATGTCGGATCTTTGGATACTTATTTTTCTTGAGCTTAAAAGGGACCTCAGGGATCACCTTCTTCTTGGCTACAACATCATAGAAGTGGTCTTGATGGGCTTTGGAGATGAATCTCTCCATCTCCCATGACTTGGAGGTGGAAGCTTTTGTCTTTCCTTTCCCATTTTTAGAGGTTTCTCCGGTCTTAGGTGCCATTAATGGTTATGAAAAAACAAAAAGCTATGCTTTTACCACACCAAACTTAAAATATTGCTCGCCCTCGAGCAAGAGAAGAAAGAAAAGAAGAAGAAGAAGAGAAAATATGGAGGAGAGTGAGGAGGAGGTGTATTCGGCCAAGGTATAGAAGATGGGGGTTGTGTTGTGTGAAAATAAAGGAGAATGGAAAGGTTTATATAGTGAGGGGAGAGGGAGTAGGTTCGGCTATTTAGGGTAGGTTTGGGTGGGAAAGAAATTTTGAATTTTGAAAGTAGGTGGGATTTATGGGGAAGAGTGGATGGATGTGAGTGGTGAAGGGGGTGATTGGGAAGAGAGATTGAGGTGATTGGTGAAGGGTTTTTGGAAAAGAGTGTTTATGGGGAAGAGAGGATGAATGTTAAGAGGATGTGAGAAGGTGAGTTGAGGTAGGAGGGGATCCTGTGGGGTCCACATATCCTGAGATGATCCTGTGGGGTCCACAGATCCTGAGGTGTCAAGGATTTACATCCCTGCACCAATTAGGCGTGTAAAATGCCTTTACATGCAATTATGGCATTTAAACGCCGAAGTGATGCTCGTTTTGGGCGTTTAACGCCCAATTGCAGCATGTTTCTAGCGTTGAACGCCAGTTCCGTGCTTCTTTCTGGCGTTCAGTGCCAGCTTTCCTCAGGGTGCATTCCTGGCGTCTGAACGCCAGGATGTTGCTTGTTTCTGGCGTTCAACGCCAGATCCATGCTCTGTTCTGGCATTGAACGCCAGCCAGATGCTCCTTACTGGCGTTTAAATGCCAGTAAGTCCTTCCTCCAAGGTGTGATTTTTTTTTGGTATTTTTGATTTTGTTTTTAATTTTTGTATATTTTTTTTTGTGACTCCACATGATCATGTACCTAATAAAACATAAAATAAAAATAAAAAATAAAATTAGATAAATAAAAATTGGGTTGCCTCCCAATAATCTCTTCTTTAATGTCAATAGCTTGACAGTGGGCTCTCATGGAGCCTGACAGGTGATCAGGTCAATGTTGTATAGTCCCAACACCAAACATAGAGTTTGAATGTGGGGATTTAACACCAAACTTAGAGTTTGGCTGTGGCCTCTCAACACCAAACTTAGAGTTTGATTGTGGGGGCTTTGTTTGACTCTGTATTGAGAGAATCTTTTCATGCTTCCTCTCCATTGTTAAAGAAAAAGATCCTTGAGTCTTAAACACAAGGTAGTCCCCATTCAATTAAAGGACTAATTCTCCTCTGTTAACATCTATCACAGCTCCTGCTGTGGCTAGGAAAGGTCTTCCAAGGATGATGTATTCATCCTCCTCCTTCCTAGTGTCTAAGATTATGAAATCAATAGGGATGTAAAGGCCTCCAACCTTTACCAACACGTCCTCTACCAATCCATAAGCTTATCTTACTGACTTGTCTGCATTTGCAATAAAAATATGGCAGGCTATACCTCAATGATCCCCAGCTTCTCCATTACAGAGAGTGGCATAAGATTTATGCCTGACCCCAGGTCACACAAAGCTTTTTCAAAGATCATGGTGCCTATGGTGCAGGGTATTACGAATTTGCCAGGATCTTGTCTCTTTTGAGGTAAAGTTTGCTGAACCCATGTATCTAGTTCACTGTTGAGCAAGGGAGGTTCACCTTCCCAAGTCTCATTACCAAATAACTTGGCATTCAGCTTCATGATAGCTCCTAAATATTGAGTAACTTGCTCTCCAGTTACATCTTCATCCTCTTTAGAGGAAGAATAGTCTTCAGAGCTCATGAATGGCAGAAGGAGGTTTAATGGGATCTCTATGGTCTCTATATGAGCCTCAGATTCCCTTGGGTCCTCAATAGGAAACTCCTTCTTGCTTGAGAGACGTCCCATGAGGTCTTCCTCATTGGGATTCACGTCCTTTCCTTCCTTTCTAGGTTCGGCCATATTGATTATATCAATGGCCTTGCACTCTCTTTTTGGATTCTCTTCAGCATTGCTTGGGAGAGTACTAGGAGGAGTTTCAGTGGTTTTCTTACTCAGTTGGGCCACTTGTGCCTCCAGATTTCTAATGGAGGACCTTGTTTCACTCATGAAACTTAAAGTGGCCTTGGACAGATCAGAGACTAAATTTGCTAAGTTAGAGGTACTCTGCTCAGAATCCTCTGTTTGTTGCTAAGAAGATGATGGATAAGGCTTGATATTGCTGAGCCTATTTCTTCCACCATTATTAAAGCCTTGTTGAGGCTTTTGTTGATCCTTCTATGAGAAATTTGGATGATTTCTCCATGATGAATTATAGGTGTTTCCATAAGGTTCACCCATATAATTTACCTCTGCTATTGCAGTATTCTCAGGATTATAAGCTTCTTCTTCAGAAGATGCCTCTTTAGTACTGTTGGAAGCATTTTGCCATCCATTCAAACTTTGAGAAATCATGTTGACTTGTTGAGTCAACATTTTGTTTTGAGCCAATATGGCATTCAGAGCATCAATTTCAAGAACTCCCTTCCTTTGAGGCATCTCATTATTCACGAAATTCCTCTCAGAAGTGTACATGAACTGGTTATTTGCAACCATGTTAATAAGTTCTTGAGCTTCTACAGGCGTTTTCTTTAGGTGAATGGATCCACCTACAGAATGGTCCAGTGACATCTTAGAAAACTCAGATAGACCATAATAGAATATATCTATCATGGTCCATTCTGAAAACATGTCAGAAGGACATCTTTCGGTCATCTGCTTGTATCTTCACCCAAGCTTCATAGAGGGATTCACCATCTTTTTGTTTGAAGGTCTGAACATCCACTCTAAGCTTGCTCAGCTTTTGAGGAGGAAAGAACTTAGCCAAGAAGGCCGTGACCAGCTTATCCCATGAGTCCAGGCTATCTTTGGGTTGAGAGTCCAACCATGCTCTAGCTCTATCTCTTACAGCAAAAGGGAAAAGCATGAGCCTGTAGACTTCAGGATCTACTCCATTAGTCTTAACAGTCTCACAGATCTCCAAGAACTCAGTTAAGAACTGGTAGGGATCTTCTGATGGAAGTCCATGAAACTTGCAGTTCTGTTGCATCAGAGCAACTAATTGAGGTTTCAGCTCAAAATTGTTTGCTCCAATGGCAAGAATTGAGATGCTTCTTTCATCAAACTTGGACGTAGGTGTGGTATAATCACCAAGCATCCTTCTTGCATTATTGTTGTTGGGTTCGGCTGCCATCTCCTTTTCTTGTTTGAAAATTTCAGCAAGGTTGTCTCTGGATTGTTGTAATTTAGCTTCTCTTAGTTTCCTCTTCAGAGTCCTTTCAGGTTCTGGATCAGCTTCAACAAGAATACCTTTTTCCTTGTTCCTGCTCATATGAAAGAGAAGAGAATAGAAAAAGAAGAGGAATCCTCTATGTCACAGTAAAGAGGTTCCTTATTATTAGTAGAAGAAGAAAGGGGATAAAGAAAGGAGAATCCAAACACAAGGGTGAGGATAAGAGCAGTGATTTGAGATGATGAGAAGTGTCAGTAAATTAATAAATAAATAGAATAAGATGAGAGAGAAGTTTTTGAAAACAATTATGAAAAGGAGTTAATGATTTTCAAAAATTAAGATAAGAAATAAAATTAAAATTAAAATTTAAAACGATTAATTAATTAAAAAGAATTTTTGAAAAAGAGGGAGGTATTTTCGAAAATTAGAGAGAGAAAAGTTGTTAGGTGGTTTTGAAAAAGATAAGAAACAAAAAAAGTTAATTAGTTAGTTGAAAAAGATATTAAAATCAATTTTGAAAAGATAAGAAGATAAGAAGTTAGAAAAGATATTTTAAAATCAAAAAAATTTTTTTTTTTGAAAAAGATAAAATTTTGAAAAAGATATGATATAAAAGATAAGATAAAAAGATATGATTAAAAGGATAAGGTTAGAAAAGATTTAATTTTTAAAATTAAAATTAATTACTTGACTAACAAGAAACTAAAAGATATGATTCTAGAATTTAAAGAATGAACCTTTCTTAACAAGAAAGTAACAAACTTCAAATTTTTGAATCAATCATATTAAGTGTTAGCATAATTTTCGAAAATAAAGATAAAACTAAGAAAAAGGTGTTTGAAAAATATTTTAAAGGATTTTTGTAAATTAATAAGAAAAATGAAAAAGATTTAATTTTTGAAAAAGTTTTAAAAAGATAAGATTTTTAAAATTTGAAAATTTGACTTGACTTACAAGAAACAACTAATTTTAAAAATTTTTAACTAAGTCAACCCAAATTTTCGAAATTTTGAGAGAAAAAAGGAAAAGATATTTTTTTTATTTTTGAATTTTTAATTATGAGAGAGAAAAACATAAAAAATGACTCACAACATGAAAATTATGAATCAAAACACATGATGCATGCAATAACACTATGAATGTCAAGATGAACACCAAGAACACTTTGAAAATCATGATGAACATCAAGAACATATTTTTGAAAAATTTTTGATGCAAAGAAAACATGCAAGACACCAAACTTAGAAATCTTTAATGCTTAGACAATATGAATGCATAAATGCACATGAAAAACAACAAAAGACACAAAACAAGAAAATTTAAAGATCAAACAAGAAGACTTACCAAGAACAACTTGAAGATCATGAAGAACACTATGAATGCATGAATTTTTTCGAAAAATGCAAGAACAATATGAATATGCAATTGACACCAAACTTAAAATATGATACAAGACTCAAACAAGAAACACAAAAATATTTTTGATTTTTATAATTTTATTATTTTTTGGATTTATTCTATATTTTTCGAAAAACATATGGGAAAAGAAAAATAAGAAATTCAAAATTTTTAAGAAGAATTCCAAGAATCTTTCAATGTTAGGCTAAAGCTCCAATCCAAGGGTTGGACATGGCTTAATAGCCAGCCAGCTTTAAGATATAAATCAGTCATACAACAGCTGATATTTCAATTAACTTGCCTCTATGCTGATGGTTGGAAGCCTCAATCCAAAAGAATTTGGATATGGATTTACAGCCAGCCAGGCTTCAACATGCTTCATCAAACACTAGAATTCATTCTTAAAAATTTAGAATAATTTTCGAAAACAGATGAGAAATACTTTTTTTTTTAAAAAATGGGATAAATTTTTTTTTGAAAAATTTTTGAAAAATAAAACAAAAAGAAAATTACCTAACCTGAGCAACAAGATGAACCGTCAGTTGTCCAAACTCGAACAATCCCCGGCAACGGCGCCAAAAACTTGGTGGACGAAATTGTGATTCATACTTAAATTATTGTTCGAAATTGATTCCCAGGTAATGGCCACAAAAACTTGGTGCTCAATACCATGGTCTAAACATAATTTCACAACTTCGCTCAACTAACCAGCAAGTGTACTGGGTCGTCCAAGTAATAAACCTTACGTGAGTAAGGGTCGATCCCACAGAGATTGTTGGTATGAAGCAAGCTTTGGTCATCTTGTAAATCTCAATCAGGCGGATAATAAATGGTTATGGAGTTTTCGAATAATAATAATAAATAAACTGAAAATAACGATAGAAATACTTATGTAGATCATCGATGGAAATTTCAGATAGGCGTATGAAGATGCTGTGCTCCTTCTGAATCTCTGCTTTCCTACTGCCTTCATCCAATACTTCTTACTCCTTTCCATGGCAAGCTGTATGTAGGGCATCACTGTTGTCAATGGCTACATCCCATCCTCTCAGTGAAAAAGGTCCAAATGCTCTGTCACGGCATGGCTAATCGTCTGTCGGTTCTCGATCATGTTGGAATAGAATCCCTTGATTCTTTTGCGTTCGCCATCACGCCCAACAATCGCGAGTTTGAAGCTTGTCACAGTCATTCAATCCCTGAATCCTACTCGAAATACCACAGACAAGGTTTAGACTTTCCGGATTCTCATGAATGCCGCCATCAATTCTAGCTTATACCACGAAGACTCTGATCTCACGTAGAACGGAAGTGGTTGTCAGGCACGCGTTCATAGGGACGAAGAGGAATAAATCGAATTGAATAGAAAATAGTAGTAATTGCATTAAAACTTGAGGTACAGCAGAGCTCCACACCCTTAATCTATGGTATATTGAAACTCCACCGTTGAAAATACATAAGTGATGAAGGTTCAGGCATGGCTGAATGGCCAGCCCCCAAAACGTGATCACAGGATCAAAAATACAATCCAGGATCCAGGATGAAAATACAATAGTAAAAGGTCCTATTTATACTAGACAAGCTACTAGGGTTTATAGAAATAAGTAATTGATGCAAATATCCACTTCCGGGGCTCACTTGGTGTGTGCTTGGGCTGAGCTTGAGCTTTACACGAGCTGAGGCTTCTATTGGAGTTGAACGCCAAGTTGTAATGTGTTTCTGGCGTTTGACTCCAGAATGTAGCATGGAACTGGCGTTGAGCGCCAGTTTACGTCATCTAATCACGAATAAAATATGGACTATTATATATTGCTGGAAAGCTCTGGATGTCTACTTTCCAACACCGTTGAGAGCGCGCCATTTGGACTTCTGTAGCTCAAGAAAATCCATTTCGAGTGCAGGGAGGTCAGAATCCAACAACATCAGCAGTCCTTTGTCAGCCTTTTATCAGAGTTTTGCTCAGGTCCCTCAATTTCAGCCAAAAAATACCTAAAATCATAGAAAAAAACACAAACTCATAGTAAAGTCCAGAAATGTGAATTTAGCATAAAACTAATGAAAACATCCCTAAAAGTAGCTAGATTATACTAAAAACTATCTAAAAACAATGCCAAAAAGCGTATAAATTATCCGCTCATCAGTTGCCCTCACCTGACAACCGAGCCTTCCATTCCGTGAGATCAGAATGTTCGTGGTATAAGCTAGAATTATTGGCAGCCATTCTTGAGAATCCGGAAAGTCTAAACCTTGTCTGTGGTATTCCGAGTAGGATTCAGGTATTGAATGACAGTGATGAGCTTCAAACTCGCAATTGTTAGGCGTAGTGACAGACGCAAAAGAATCAATGGATTCTATTCCAACATGATCGAGAACCGATAGATGATTAGCCGTACTGTGACAGAGCATTTGGACCATTTTTACTGAGAGGATGGGATGTAGCCATTGACAACAGTGATGCCCTACATACAACTTGCCATAGAAAGGAGTAAGAATGATTGGAGGAAGGCAGTAGGAAAGCAAAGATTTAGAAGGGACAAAGCATCTCCATACACTTATCTGAAATTTCCATCAATGAATTTCCATCAATGAATTACATAAGTATCTCTATCTCTATTTTATGCTTTATTTATCTTTATATTCGAAAACCATTATAACCATTTGAAAACGCCTGACTGAGATTTACAAGA
Source organism: Arachis duranensis (assembly GCF_000817695.3). Classification (NCBI taxonomy): domain Eukaryota; kingdom Viridiplantae; phylum Streptophyta; class Magnoliopsida; order Fabales; family Fabaceae; genus Arachis; species Arachis duranensis. The sequence continues at coordinate 2,788,305 of NW_026264909.1, forward strand.
TAACCACAGCTTGCTTCATACCAACAATCTCCATGGGATCGACCCTTACTCACGTAAGGTATTACATGGATGACCCAGTGCACTTGCTTGTTAGTTGTGCGAAGTTGTGACAAAGTGTGATTACGTTTGAGAGCTCCAAGTCTTTGGCGCCATTGTTGATGATCATAATTTCGTGCATCACTGAGCTTTGATGAGGTTCACATGCTAGGAGGTCTCTAGAGCATGGAACGCTAGCTAGGGGGTCCTCTCTGGGTGTTTCAACGCTGGTCTCTACTCTTTGGGCACTGGAAGCCTGGAAGGGGGCAGGAGGCTGGCGTTGGTCGCCACTTTTAGGCTGTCTAATCTGAAGAAAAGTATATATTATTATACATTTCTGGAAAGCTCTGAAAGTCAAATTTCCAAAGCCGTTAAGAATGCTTCATTTGGACTTTTGTAGCTCTAGAAAAGCTCTTTTCACCCTGAAATTACCTAAAATTGTACAAAAATAGAAAAACTCATAGTAGAATCCAAAAATGTGAATTTAACACTAAAACCTATAAAAACCTAATAAAAACTAAATAAAACACACTAAAAGCTATATGAAAATGATACCAAAAAGTGTATAAAATATCGGCTCATCAATAGGCCAGGCCTGTTAAGAGCAATACCTGGCCTGGCCTGACCTATTTCCACCCCTAAGGGTTAGTCAAGCATTCTCTAATTTGGATATTAATCCGAGAATGATGGAAACTCTCCTGATTCTTATTCCGAAGGTAGAAGCCCAAGAAGGATTTCAAATCTATCTGTCTCTGTAATGTGGTTTACAAAATTATAACAAAGGTCCTGGTCATTAGACTTCATCCTCATCTCATAGACGGTGTTGGACCCTTTCAAGGAGATTTTATTCTAGGAAGGAGAACCCATGATAACATCATTATTGCGTAAGAGGTTCTCCACTTCATGAAGAAAACAAAGTCCAAGAAAGGCACTTTGGCCTTTAATATTGATCTGAGAAAGCCTATGATAGAGTTAATTAGAAGTTTCTGAAACATACCCTTGGGAGTTTTAGTTTTCATACCCCTACAATCAATCTATATATGGGTTGTGTTATTACCTTTTCGTTGTCTATTATGTGGAATAGGGAGAGATTAAATAGCTTCAGTTCTACATGGAGACTCAGGCAAGGTGATCCGATGTCACCATATTTGTTTGTGTTGTATGTTGTAAGACCCAGAATTTTCGAAAAATCTTATTATGAGTTCATTTTAATTTATTTATTCATTAAAGACTTCATTTATAGAAATTATTTTATTAAAAGTTATTAAATCAAGTTTTCATAATTAAATTAGAAATTTTACTTAATCTCATAATTATTGAATAATTTTCTATATTTAAATTATAGAGCTTAACAATTGTAAAATAATAAAAATTTTATATGATTTAGTTTAAATAATTGAGATTTCAAAATTTAATACTTTAATTTTTATAAATAAAGAAAAAGTAATTATATTATTTTATAGTTTAAATTAGAGTACTTGATTGAGAGTTAATTAGCAAATTGATAATTAAATAATATTTTTTAAAATAAAGTAATTTTTGGAAATAAATTAAATTTTAATTATTTACAATATTTCCAAATTTAATTAAAATTATTAAATCCCAATTTACCCAAAAATCTCTAATTTCACATTTTCTCCCAAAGCATACCGTATTTCCCAAATTAAAAACCCTAACCCTAACCCCTCACTGCCACTCACACTTACCACCTTACTTTTACTCACTCACTTACATGGTCAGGGGAAAGAAAGAAAGATAGAAAATAAAAAAAGAAAGAAAGAAGAAAGGCAAGAACGGGGAGGGAGAACAGAGCAAGAAAGGAGAAAGGGAGAAGAGAAAGGTCGGAGGGGGAAGGGAGGCCGCTTCAGCTCGCACTATCACATTGCCACATCTGCCACTGTTTCATCAAGAGGAGAGAGCTCGTGAGAGAGGGAAAGTGTCCGCGTTCACATCGCCGTCAAGCACTGCGTCTGGTCAAGGTCGTCACCTTTCTTCCCGCCGCCGCCATCTCCATGCAGTCGCTTTCTAGTCATCATCATTGTCATGCTTACCAGAACCGAGGAAGAGGACAGCACCGAGAGGAAGAGAGGCCACTATCCTTGTCATTTGTGCTCGCCGAAAGGAAGCCTATGGTCGTCATCATGCCTTGAAGCTACTGCTGTTGTAGGTTGGGAGGAAAAAGAGGTTTGTCAGGTAGTTGAGTCACGATCGAGGTAAGAATGCTTTTCTTAAACTTATTTTACTTTCAAGGGTTGTTATAAGTCAATAATATGTAAAAAGTATATTTTTGTAATTTTATAACTCTTATGAATTGAATTGAGTTGCTCTGAATGATTGTAATTGTTTGTCTGGTAAAATTATTGACTGTTTGAGAAGATTTAAATATTCTGAGTTATTGATTTTATTAAATTGGTGGTTGTTGAATTAGTTTCTTGAGGTTTTGGAAATGTTATTGAAAATGATTTGATTTTAGAAAATATTTAATATTGAAATAGGTTTGGTTTGGAAGAGATTTAATATTGAAATTTGGTTTGATAATGAACTTGATTTGATATTGGAACTTGGTTTAGAATAAACTTGAAAAGGATTTGATATTTGGAAATGGTTTGATTATTTAAAATAATTTGCTATTTGGCAATGATTGAGAAGGGTTTTGAGAATGTTTGGACGGGACTCAAGAAGGGTGGCAGAGTTCGACATTTAGAGGAGATGCTGCCAAAATTTTATGAAAAAGTAGAGATTTTGTTTGGATGGTTATTTAAAAAGATTTGGATTTAAAGGTGATATGGTTTTATTTTGAGTTATTAAAAAAATGATTACGTTGAGTTTGATTTACTTAGAAAGGAATGAATAATATTTTAAATTGGAATTGTTGATGAACGAAATCAGAGGATAGATGATGATGATGATTGAATTTGAGTGAAGGATGATGATTGATTTTAAAGTATGATTTATGAATTTGGAAATGAGATATGAATGAGACTGGCCAAATTAAGACAAATTGTTGACCCTCTATACGTAAGATGTGACTGGGCACTTTAACTCCATGGGTTCCCCCATGGGCATGCATATATATATGAAATTGAGCTTGGGAATCTCTCCATGGATGAGCTTGGAATTTTTTTCATGGATATTATTGAGCTTGGGTATGCGTGTAAAGAGGGACTGTCCAATAGTTAGCTACCAAGACATGTCGGGTTGGCTATATAACCGACAGATGAGCCCATTAGCCATAGGACAGGCATACATTATATGTATTTGTATGTTTTGCTTGGCTGTGCATTGTTTTAGTTTTCCTATCTGTTTAACTATGCTTAACTGCTATTTGGCCTACTTGTTGTATTTGCATCCTATCTGTGTTTTCCTTGTTTGTATTGTATGTGTGTTCAACTGAGAGATCCCTCATGCTGCTGGTGGTGAAGTTGCGAATTATTTTCCTAATGTGATGATTTGATTGCTGATTTGGTTAAGATGCTTGAGTTGGGGTTGTGATTGGTTTCTGATTGAGGTATTAGTAAAGTATGAAAAATCAAGCTGGTTCAGCATATACTTAATGAACTTATGTTGGAACAGGTTGGTCATTCATATAGTTTAGAAAATTGATTAAGATTTTCTTATAAGAAAAGAAAGGTTTTGGATTTGTGAAAAAATTAAAGATTGTCTCTTTGAAAAGGTTTTGGATGATTAGCCGTTGGTTTTTAAAAAGTTCATCGAACGAACGATAATCACTTCCTTAAAATCAATTCATCCCTTTATACATATCTTCTTATAAATTTTTAAACCCTTTACTAAGAACACTTTCGAGGATGATGCTCTCACTCCCCTACAGAATTTCTTTTCAGAGACAAGTTCACGTGGTTTAGGAATGCTAGAGTTTGCTTTTCGACCTTGGTTTTAACTTATAAATCTTGTCTGCGTCACTTAAGTTGGAATATCGTTTCCTCTTTACTACCCTCATTGAAGTTCCTTAACTCGGATTCCTTCCTTGAACCATGATTTAACCATTCTTTGACCATATTTTATTATTTGTCCATAACCTTGTTTGATTGTATTCCTGAAAATTTGCTTGATAGTTTCAAAACATATCCGTCTTTATCATTGACTATATTCTTCTTCATTGTAGCCTGTTTCTGGCGTTTAATGCCAATCTGGTGCTTGTTTCTGGCGTTTAACACCCAGAACGGTGCCAGACTGGGCGTTAAATGCCCATTCTGCTACCCTTACTAGCGTTTAAATGCCAGTAAGTTTTTCCTTCAGGGTGTGCTATTTTTAATACTATTTTTTATTTTTCTTGAATTTTGTTTTTGTGACTCCACATGATCATCAACCTAAAAAAAAGAAAATAACATAGATAAATAAAATTGGGTTGCCTCCCAATAAGCGCTTCTTTAATGTCAATAGCTTGACAATGGGCTCTCATGGAGCCTCACAGATGTTCAGAGTATTGTTGGGACCTCCCAACACCAATCTTAGTGTTTGAATATGGGGGTTCAATACCAAACTTAGAGTTTGGTTGTGGTCTCCCAACACCAAACTTAGAGTTTGACTGTGGGGGCTTTATTTGACTCTGCATTGAGAGAAGATTTTCTTGCTTCCTCTCCATGGTTACAGAGGGAGATCCTTGAGTTTTAAACACAAGGTATTCCTCATTCAATTGAAGGATCAACTCTCCTCTGTTCTCATCAATCATAGCTTTTGCTGAGGCTAGGAAGGGTCTTCCAAGGATGATGGATTCATCCTCATCCTTCCCAGAGTCTAGGATTATGAAATCAGCAGGGATGTAAAGGCCTTTGACCTTTACTAGCACGTCATCTACCTGTCCATAAGCCTTTTTCATGGATTTGTCTGCCATCTCTAATGAGAATTTGGCAGCATGTACCTCAAAGATTCCCAGTTTCTCCATTACAGAGAGTGGCATTAAGTTATGCCTGATCCCAGGTCACACAGAGCCTTCTCAAAGGTCATGGTGCCTATGATACAGGGAATTAAGAATTTACCAAGATCCTGTTTCTTTTGAGGTAATGTCTGCCTAACCAAGTCATTTAGTTTATTGGTGAGCAACGGGGGTTCATCCACCCAAGTCTCATTACCAAATAACTTGGCATTTAGCTTCATGATTGCTCCAAGGTATTTAGCAACTTGCTCTTCAATAATATCTTCATCCTCTTTAGAGGAGGAATAGTCATCAGAGCTCATGAATCACAGAAGTAGGTTCAATGAAATCTCTATGGTCTCTAGATGAGCCTCAGATTCCTTAGGTTCCTCAAATGGGAACCCCTTTTTGTCCAGAGGATGTCCCATGAGGTCTTCGTCACTGGGATTCACGTCCTCCTCTTCCTCTCTAGGTTTGGCCACACCAAGTAAGGTTATGACCTTGCACTATCTTTTTGGGTTATCCATTGTATTGCTTGGGAGAGTACTAGGAAGAGTTTCAGTGACTCTTTTACTCAGCTGGCCCACTTGTGCCTCCAAATTTCTAATGAAGGACCGTGTTTCATTCATGAAACTGAGAGTTGCCTTAGATAGATCAGAAACTATATTTGCTAAGCTAGAAGGGCTCTGCTCAGAATTCTCTGTCTGTTGCTGAGAGGATGATGGAAAAGGCTTGCTATTGATAAACCTGTTTCTTCCACCATTATTAAAGCCTTGTTGAAGATTTTGCTGATCCTTCCATGAGAAATTTGGATGATTTCTCCATGAGGGATTATAGGTGTTTTCATAGGCTTCACCCATATAATTCACCTCTGCCATTGCAGGGTTCTCAGGATCATAAGCTTCTTCTTCAGAAGATGCTTCTTTAGTACTGTTGGATACATTTTGCAATCCATTCAGACTCTGAGAAATCAAATTGACTTGTTGAGTCAACATTTTGTTCTGAGCCAATATGGCATTCAGAGCATCAATTTCGAGAACTCCCGTCCTCTGAGGCATCCTATTACTCACATGATTCCTTTCAGAAGTGTACATGAACTGGTTATTTGCAACCATGTCAATGAGTTCCTGAGCTTCTGCAGGTGTTTTCTTCAGGTGAATAGATCCACCTACCGAATGGTCCAATGACATCTTAGACAATTCAGATAGATCATCATAGAATATATCCAGGATGGTCCATTCTGAGAGCATGTCAGAAAGACACTTTTTGGTTAGTTGCTTGTATCTTTTCCAAGCTTCATAGAGGGATTCACCTTCTTTCTGCCTGAAGGTTTAAACATCCACTCTAAGCTTGCTCAGTTTTTGCGGAGGAAAGAACTTAGCTAAGAAAGCCGTGACCAGCTTATCCCAAGAGTTCAGGCTATCTCTAGGCTGAGAGTCCAACCATGTTCTAGCTCCGTCTCTTACAACAAAAGCGAAAAGAATAAGCTTGTAAATCTCAGGATCAACTCCATTGGTCTTAACAGTATCACAGATCTGCAAGAATTCAGTTAAGAATTGAAAAGTATCTTCTGATGGAAGTCCATGAAACTTGCAATTCTATTGCATCAGAGAAACTAATTGAGGCTTTACCTCAAAATTGTTTACTCCAATAGCATGGATTGAGATGCTTCTTCCATTGAAGTTGGAATTTGGTGTAGTAAAGTACCAAGCATCTTCCTTGAACCTCTACCATTGTTATTGGTTTCGGCCATCTATACTTCTTTTTCAAAAATTTCAGTAAAGTCCTCTTTAGAGTGTTGTGTTTTAGCTGCTCTTAGCTTCCTCTTCAGAGTCCTTTCAGGTTCAGGATCTGCTTCAACAAGAATGTCCTTGTCCTTGCTCCTGCTCATATGAAAAAGAAGAGAACAGAAAAGAAAAGGAATCCTCTATGTCACAACATAGATATTCCATTATGTGAGTAGAAGAGAAGAAGAATAAAAGAGGAAAAATTCGAACACAGAGAGAGAAGAGAAGAGGGTTCGAATTATGAGTAGGAGATAAGTGTTAGTAATTAAATAAATAAATAATAGAAGATGAGAGGGAGAGAATTTCGAAAATTATTTTTGAAAAATGGTTACTGATTTTCGAAAATTAAGAAAAGAAATAAAATTAAAATTAAAATTTGAAACAATTAGTTAATTAAAAAAAATTTTGAAAAAGAGGAAGGTGATTTTCGAAAATTAGAGAGAGAAAAATAGTTAGGTGGTTTTGAAAAAGATAAGAAATATTAAAACAAACAAAAAGTTGATTAGTTAGCTGAAAAAGATTTGAAAATCAATTTTGAAAAGATAAGAAGTTAGAAAAGATTTTGAAATTGATTTTGTAAAAGATATGATTTGAAAAAGATATGTTTGAAAAGATATGATTTGAAAATATATGATTAAAAAAATATGATTGAAATTTATTTTGAAAAATATTTGAAAAAAGAAATTTAAAAAAGATTTGATTTTGAAAATTGAAGTTGATGACTTGACTAACAAGAAACTAAAAAATATGATTCTAGAATTTAAAGATTGAACCTTTCTTAACAAGAAAGTAACAAACTTGAAATTTTTGAATCAATTACATTAATTGTTAGTATAATTTTCAAAAATAAAAGATAAAATTAAGAAAAAGAATTTTGAAAATAAATTTTAAAGAATTTTCGAAAATATAAAAGGAACAAGAAAAGATTTTATTTTGAAAAAGATTTTGAAACGATAAGATTTTTTTTTAAATTGAAATCTTGACTTGACTAACAAGAAACAACTTATTTTAAAAATTTTTGACTAAGTCAACCCAAAGATTTCGAAAATTATGAGTAAAATAAGGAAAAGATATTTTTTATTTTTGAATTTAATGAGGAAAGAGAAAAACAACTAAATGACTCAAAACATAAAAATTATGGATTAAAACAAATGATGCATGCAAGAACACTATGAATGTCAAGATGAACACCAAGAACACTTTGAAGATCATGATGAACATCAAGAACTTATTTTTTTGAAAAATTTTCAAGAAAAGAAAAACATGCAAGACACCAAACTTAGAGATTTTTCATGTTTAGACACTATGAATGCAAAAATGCATATGAAAAATAACAAAAGACATAAAACAAGAAAATATGAAGATCAAACAAGAAGACTTATTAAGAACAACTTGAAGATCATGAAGAACACTATGCATGAGTTTTCGAAAAATTTTGAGAAAAATAAAAATATGCAATTGACACCAAACTTAAAAATTGACACTAACTCAAACAAGAAACACGAAATATTTTTGGTTTTTTATGATTTTATAATTTTTTTTATTTTTTGAAAATTATTTTTAGAAAAATGAAAAAGAAGAAAAATTTTGAAAGATTTTTGAAAAATTTTTGAAAATAAAGTAATGGTTGAAAAAAAGAAGAAAATTACCTAATCTGAGTAACAAGATGAACCGTCAGTTGTCCAAACTCGAACAATCCCCGGCAATAGCGCCAAAAACTTGGTGCACAAAATTGTGATCTCAATGGCGCCAACAACTTGGTACGCACAATTGTAACCTCAACTCTTTTTCACAACTTTGCACAACTAACCAGCAAGTGCACTGGGTCGTCCAAGTAATAAACCTTACGTGAGTAAGGGTCGATCCCACGGAGATTGTCGGCTTGAAGCAAGCTATGGTCACATTGTAAATCTCAGTCAGGCGGATTCAAATGGTTATGAAGTTTTAATAACTAAAATATAAATAAACATAAAATAAAGATAGAGATACTTATGTAATTTATTGGTGGGAATTTCAGATAAGCGTATGGAGATGCGTTGTTCCTTCTGAATCTCTGCTTTCCTACTGCCTACATCCAATCCTTCATACTCCTTTCCATGGCAAGCTGTATTTTGGGTGTCACCGTTGTCAATGGCTACCTCTCGTCCTATCAGTGAAAATGGTTCTCTACGATTTTTGTACGGCTAATCAACTGTCGGATTTCTCGTCTCGGACGAAAAATAGCATGCACAGATATTGTATGGCTAATCAGCTGTTGGTTCTCGATCGTGTAGAAATAGGATTTACTATCCTTTTGCCTCTGTCACGACGCCCTACAGTCGCGAGTTTGTAGCTTGTCACAGTCATCCCATCCCAGATCCTACTCGGAATACCACAAACAAGGTTTAGACTTTCTGGATCTCAGGAATGCTGCCAATGGATTCTAGCCTATACCACAAAGATTCTAATGTCGGATTCAGATTCCCCATTGTCAGAGGGGAGTCGATGTGAATCGTTGATTAGAAACCCAAGAGATATACATTCAAGCTTGTTTTCATGTAGAACGGAAGTGGTTGTCAATCACGCGTTCATAAGTGGGAATGGTGATGAGTGTCACATAATCATCACATTCATCATGTTCTTGTGTGCAAATGGATATCATAGAATAAAAATAAGCATGAATTAAATAGAAGAACAATAGTACTTTGTATTAAAACTCGAGGAACAGCAGAGCTCCACACCTTAATCTATGGTGTGTAGAAACTCCACCGTTGAAAATACATAAGTGAAAATAGGGTAGGCATGGCCGAATGGCCAGCCCCCATAAAAGTCTAAGATAGCATAAAACTGATCAAAGATGTTCTAAAAGCTCGTCCCCCGATCCCTAATACAATAGTAAAAAGTTATATTTATTATAAACTAGTTACTAGGGTTACAGAAACAAGTAAATGATGTAGAAATCCACTTCTGGGCCCACTTGGTGTGTGCTTGGGCTGAGCATTGAAGTTTTCACATGTAGAGGTCTTCCTTGGAGTTAAACGCCAGTTTGTAACTTGTTTCTGGCGTTTGACTTTAGCTTGCAACTTGTTTCTAGTGTTTAATGCCAGAATAGGGCAGAAAGCTGGTGTTGAACGCCAGTTTGCGTCATCTAAACTCGGGCAAAGTATGGACTATTATATATTGGTCGAAAGCCCTGGATGTCTAATTTGCAACGCAATTGAGAGCGCGCCATTTGGATTTTTGTAGCTCTACAAATTCCATTTCGAGTGCAGGGAGGTCAGAATCCAACAACATCTACAATCCTTCTTCAGCCTCTGAATCAGATTTTTGCTCAGGTCCCTCAATTTCAGCCAGAAAATACCTCAAATCACAGAAAAACACACAAACTCATAGTAAAGTCCATTAATGTGAATTTTGCTTAAAAACTAATAAAAATACACTAAAAAGTAGCTAGATCCTACTAAAAACTATCTAAAAACAATGCCAAAATGCGTATAAGTTATCCGCTCATCAACCACCCTGATTCATCATTTCTATTTTAGTTTTTTAAGTATTATGTATATGGGCACCACTACCATACTGAGAACCTCCGGTTCTCATTCCATACGTGTTGTTATTTTTCAGATGTAGGTTGAGAAGCACCGCACTGCGTATTCTGGAGACTCTATGGAAGCGAAGAACTCTTGGGACTCAAGGTTGTATTTTATTTATACTTATATATGTATATAGATTCTCCACCTTGTATTTTATGTTTGTCCCTCTTAGAGGTTGACTCGGAGAAACAGGTTGTTAGTTTTCTATTTTGGGTTACTTTTGGGGTGTATATATATATGTATAAGTATACTCTAGTCAGTCTTTGCTTCGCAGGCCGATCCTAGAGCTTGTTAATTACATTTTTGGATCTCTTCCAATCCTAGAGCGTAAATATATTATCTTTTCCGTTGAATCGTATATACTTTTATACTTTTATCCGATTGTGAGTGTTGCACTGTTCTGCTCGTTTTTTGTTCAATGACTTTCTTCAAGGCTCCTAGATAAACCTCCTCTTAACTATAGTATATATAATATTTTATTTTACTTTTAGAGGTCGTAATACCTTGCCACCTCTGTTTTATGACTTAAGCATAAGACTCTGTATGGTAGGGTGTTACATTATGGTATCAGAGCAGTTTGTTCACGTAGAGCCTGTGGAATGGACTGACTATGATTTTGAGCATACTCTGTTTCTGTGTACATACAATTTAGGATGTCTGCTTGACATATATAGCATAAATATTCATGAGCATTGCTTTTGGATATTTGAAGCACTAGACTTTAGATATTAAGAATGATCACCTTAATATCAATTGTTCGATGTGGACAATACCCAAATGGCGTCTTGTGAATGCGAGTGAGATAATACGGTTGATTCTTGGCTGCTGCTGTGCAACCTTCTACTGAACGAATGGAGCGAATAAACTAGAAATGGTGACAGAGACGGTAATGAACCTCATAGTGGAGAAAACCAAGGACTTAGAACTTATGCAGCTATAGTAAAAGTCAATGGCATTAGTTAGAAAGGTAAAAAGATATAAGAAGATGTTTGGTGGAAGCAAGAGAAGGATTAAGTTCCACTACAAGAAAATACAACATTTGTAACAAAAAATTTGTATCAAATTGATGCAGGTGGAAACTTGTCTCTCAACAAATCTCCCTTCGGCAAGTGTACTGAATTGTCGTCAAGTAAAACTCACAATAGAGTGAGGTCGAATCCCACAGAGATTAACGGATTAAGCAATCAATGGTTAATTGATTATCCTAGTTAGACGAATCATATTGGAGTGATAGATAACAAGGAAATGTAAATGACAGAAAAGTAAAGAAAGCAATAAAGTGCAGAGGAGTAAAATGGCAAGAAAAGTAAATGTAAGAACTAAAAATAAAATGAACATTGGGATCAAGAGATATTGCAATTGATGAGCGGATAATTTATACGCTTTTTGGCATTGTTTTTAGGTAGTTTTTAGGTAGTTTTTAGTAAGTTCAAGCTACTTTTAGGGATGTTTTCATTAGTTTTTATGTTAAATTCATATTTCTGGACTTTACTATGAGTTTGTGTGTTTTTCTGTAATTTCAGATAATTTCTGGCTGAAATTGAGGGACTTGAGCAAAACTCTGAAAAAGGCTGACAAAAGGACTGCTGATGCTGTTAGAATCTAACCTCCCTGCACTCAAAATGGATTTTCTGGAGCTACAGAACTCTAAATGAGGCGCTCTCAATGGCGTTCGAAAGTAGATATCCAGAGCTTTCCAGCAATATATAATAGTCCATACTTTATTCGGGAATTGACGACGTAAAGTGGCGCTCAACGCCAAGTACATGCTGCTGTCTGGAGTTAAACGCCAGAAACACGTCACAACCCGGAGTTGAACGCCAGAAACACGTTACAACTTGGCGTTCAACTCCAATAAAAGCCTCATCTCGTGGATAGACCAAGCTCGCCCAAACATACACCAAGTGGGCCCCGGAAGTGGATTTATGCATCAATTACTTACCTCTGTAAACCCTAGTAGCTAGTTTAGTATAAATAAGACTTTTTACTAGTGTATTAGTCGTCTTTTGACCACGTTTCATCTTTGGTCTCAGTTTTGTTTTATTCTTCATCTTAGGGGGCCATTGATCACGTTTTGGGGGCTGGCCATTCGGCCATGCCTGAACCTTTCACTTATGTATTTTCAACGGTGGAGTTTCTACACACCACAGATTAAGGGTGTGGTGCTCTGCTGTACCTCAAGTTTCAATACAATTACTATTATTTTCCATTCAATTCTCTTTTATTCTTATTCAAAGATATACGTTGTACAACAACTTGATGAGTGTGATGATCCGTGACACTCATCATCATTCTCACCTATGAACGCAAAAGAATCAAGGGATTCTATTCCAACCTGATTGAGAACCGACAGATGATTAGCCGTGCTGTGACAGAGCATTTGGACCATTTTCACTGAGATGATGGGATGTAGCCATCGACAAGGTTGATGCCTCCAGACGATTAGCCATGCAGTGACAACGCATAGAACCATTTTCCCGAGAGGATGAAAAGTAGCCATTGACGACGGTGATGCCCTACATACAGCTTGCCATGGAAAGGAGTAAGAAGGATTGGATGAAAGCAATAGGAAAATAGAGATTCGAGAGGATTCTAGCATCTCCACATGCCTATCTGAAATCCCCACCATTAATTTACATAAGTATTTCTATCCTATTTTATTTTTTGTTTATTATTAATTTTCGAAATCCATAACCATTTAATCTGCCTAACTAAGATTTACAAGGTGACCATAGCTTGCTTCATACCAGCAATCTCTGTGGGATCGACCCTTACTCACGTAAGGTATTACTTGGATGACCCAGTACACTTGCTGGTTAAGTTGAACAGAGTTGTGAGCTTCTCTAACAGTGCCTGTAACTCTTTTGGTCCAACAACAACACTAAGCTATTGGTGCCATTACCAGGGATTATTAAGATCCCAATTCATCATACCATGATCTCTTTGGGGTATTTTTGATTTCATACAAATACAAAGAGACCAATTTTGAGGATCACAATTTCGTCCACCAAGTTTTTGGCGCCGTTGCCGGGGAATCAATTTCGAACAACAATTCAAACAATTATTTCCAACCCACAATGGTGCCAAGTTTTTAATCCGGCAACAACACCAAGTTTTTGGCGCCGTTGCCGGGGATTGTTCGAGTATGGACAACTGACGGTTCATCTTGTTGCTCAGATTAGGTAATTTTCTTTTCAAAAATTATTCAAAAATCTTTTTCAAAATTTTTCTTTTCTTTTTCGTTTTTCCAAACTTTATTTTCGCAAAAAATTAATAAAAATACAAAAAAGTTCATAAAATCATAAAAACCAAAAATATTTTGTGTTCTTGTTTGAGTCTTGAGTCAATTTTTAAGTTTGGTGTCAATTGCATGTTTTTAAAATTTATGCATTATTTTTTCGAAAATCTCATGCATTCATAATGTTCTTCATGATCTTCAAGTTGTTTTTGACAACTCTTCTTGTTTGATCTTGATGTTTTCTTGCTTTGTGTTGTTTGTTGTTTTTCATATGCATTTTTCGAGTCCATGCATTAAAGATTTCTAAGTTTGGTGTCTTGCATGTTTTCTTTGCATTAAAAACTTTTCAAAATATCTTCAAAATCTTTTTCTTATCTTTATATCAAATTTTTGAAAATTAGCTAACAATTAATGTGATTGATTCGAAAATTTGAAGTTTGTTACTTTCTTGTTAAGAAAGGTTCAATCTTTAAACTCTAGAATCATATATTGTAGTTACTTGTTAGTTAAGTAATTAATTTTAATTTTAAAAATTAAATCTTTTTCAAACATATCTTTTTATCACATCTTCTTATCTTATCTTTTTATCATATCTTTTTCAAAATTTTAACTTTTTCAAAAATTTGATTTTAAAATATCTTATCTAACTTCTTATCTTCTTATCTTTTCAAATTTGATTTTAAATCTTTTTCAACTAACTCTTTGACTTTGTGTTTGTTTCTTATCTTTTTCAAAACCACCTAACTACTTTTACCTCTCTAATTTTCGAAAATATCTCATCACTTTTTCAAAAATTCTTTTTTTATTTTAAATTTTAATTTTAATCTTATCTTATCTCTAATTTTCGAAAAATTACTAACCCCTTTTTAAAATTATTTTCGAATTTTCTATCTCTTCTCTCTTATTTTATTTAATTATTTATTTACTAACACTTTTCTTCACCTCTCTTCATCTAAATATCCGAACCCACTCTTCTTCACTCTTCTCCCCTTTCTTTTTCTACTAACATAAAGGAATCTCTATACTGTGACATAGAGGATTCCTCTTTCTTTTCTTGTTTTCTTCTCTTTCATAAGAGCAGGAACAAGGACAAAAGCACTCTTGTTGAAGCTGATCCTGAACCTGAAAGGACTTTGAAGAGGAAACTAAGAGAAGCTAAATTACAACAATCCAGAAGTAGCCTTTCAGAAATTTTAGAACAAGAGAAGGAGATGGAAGCCGAACCCAATAATGATAATGCAAGAAGGATGCTTGGTGACTTTACCAAACCAACGTCCAAATTTGATGGAAGAAGCATCTCCATTCATGCCATTGGAGCAAACAATTTTGAGCTGAAACCTCAGCTAGTTGCCTTAATACAACAGAACTACAAGTTTTATGGACTTCCATCTGAAGATCCTTACCAGTTTTTAACTGAGTTCTTGCAGATTTGTGAGACTATAAAGATGAATGGAGTAGATCCTGAAGTCTACAGGCTCATGCTTTTCCCTTTTGCTGTAAGAGACAGAGCTAGAATATGGTTGGATTCACAACCTAAGGATAGCCTGGACTCCTGGGATAAGCTGGTCACGGCCTTCTTGGATAAATTCTTTTCTCCTTAAAAGCTGAGCAAGCTTAGAGTGGATGTTCAGACCTTCAAACAAAAAGATGGTGAATCCCTCTATGAAGCTTGGGAATGATACAAGCAGTTGACCAAAAGATGTCCATCTGACATGTTTTCAGAATGGACCATATTAGATATATTCTATTATGGTCTATCTGAATTTTCGAAAATGTCATTGGACCATTCTGCAGGTGGATCCATCCACCTAAAGAAAACACCTGTAGAAGCTCAAGAACTCATTGACATGGTTGCAAACAACCAGTTCATGTA
>NW_026264909.1:2803788-2806443 GCF_000817695.3 Arachis duranensis
TGAATGCCATATTGGCTCAGAACAAAGTGTTGACTCAGCAAGTTAACATGATCACTCAAAGTCTGCATGGATGGCAAAATGCATCCAACAGTACTAAAGAGGCAGCTTCTGAAGAAGCTTATGATCCTGAGAACCCTGCAATAGCAGAGGTAAATTACAAGGGTGAACCTTATGGAAACACCTATAATTCATCATGGAGAAATCATCCAAATTTCTCATGGAAGGATCAACAAAAGCCTCAACAAGGCTTTAACAATGGTGGACGCAATAGGCTGAGCAACAGCAAGCCTTTTCCATCATCTTCTCAGCAACAGACAGAGAATTTTGAACAAAACACTTCTAATTTAGCCAATCTAGTCTCTGATCTGTCAAAGGCCACTTTCAATTTCATGAGTGAAACAAGATCCTCCATCAGAAATCTGGAGGCACAAGTGGGCCAGCTGAGTAAGAAAGTCATTAAAACTCCTCCCAGTATTCTCCCAAGCAATACAAAAGAGAATCCAAAAGGAGAGTGCAAGGCCATTGATGTAATCAATATGGCCGAATGCACAAGGGAGGAGGAGGACAAAAATCCTAGTGAGAAAGACCTCCTGGGACGTCTCTCAAGCAAGAAGGAGTTTCCTATTAAGGATCCAAAGGAATCTGAGGCTCATATAGAGACCATAGAGATTCCCTTAAATCTTCTTCTGCCATTCATGAGCTCTGAAGACTATTCTTCCTCTGGGGAGGATGAAGATGTGACTGGAGAGCAAGTTGCTCGATATTTAGGAGCTATCATGAAGCTGAATGCCAAGTTGTTTGGTAATGAGACTTGTGAAAGTGAACCTCCCTTGCTCATTAGTGAACTAGATACCTGGATTCAGCAAATTTTACCTCAAAAGAAACAAGATCCTGGCAAGTTCTTAATACTTTGTATCATAGGCACATTGACCTTTGAAAAAGATCTATGTGATATGGGGTCAGGGATAAATCTTATGCCACTCTCTGTAATGGAGAAGCTAGGGATCATTGAGGTACAACCTGCCTTGTTCTCATTACAATTGGCAGACAAGTCATTGAGACAAGCTTATGGAATAGTAGAGGACGTGTTAGTAAAGGTTGAAGGCCTTTACATCCCTGCTGATTTCATAATCTTAGACACTAGGAAGGAAGAGGATGATTGCATCATCCTTGGAAGACCTTTCCTAGCCACAGCATGAGCTGTGATAGATGTCAACAGGATAGATGTAAACAGAGGTGAATTAGTCCTTCAATTGAATGGAAACTACCTTGTGTTTAAGGCACATGGCCATCCCTCTATGACAAAAGAGAGTAAGCATGAAGAGCTTCTCTTAGTTCAGAGTCAAGAAGAGCCCCCACAATCAAACTCTAAGTTTGGTGTTGGGAGGCCACAACCAAACACTAAGTTTGGTGTTAAGACCCCATATCCAAAATCTAAGTTTGGTGTTGGGACTATACAACATTGACCTGATCACCTGTGAGGCTCCATGAGAGCCCACTGTCAAGCTAATGACATTAAAAGAACGCTTGTTGGGAGGCAACCCAATTTTTATTTATCTAATATTATTTTTATTTTACTCTTATTTTGTGTTTTATTAGGTACTTAATCATGTGGAGTCACGAAAAAAATATAAAAATTAAAAACAGAATCAAAAACAGCAGAAGAACACCCTGTAGGAAGGACAGACTGGCGTTCAACGCCAGTAAGGAGCATCTGGCTAGCGTTCAATGCCAGAACAGAGCATGAATCTGGCGCTGAACGCCAGAAACAAGCAACATTCTGGCGTTTGAACGCCAGGAGTGTGCATTGAGAAAAGTTGGCGCTGAACGCCAGTAACAAGTATGGAACTGGCGTTCAACGCCAGAAACATGCTACACATGGGCGTTGAACGCCCAGAACCTGCATCACCTCGGCGTTGAAATGCCAGAAGGGTATGCAAAGGCATTTTACATGCCTATTTGGTGCAAGGATGTAATTCCTTGACACCTCAGGATCTGTGGACCCCACAGGATCTCCACCTAACATATTCCCACCTTACCTCTTAATCCTATAACACTCTTCCCCATATCACACTTCCCAACAACTTCAATCTCTCTTCCCAATTACCCTCTTCACCACTCACATCCATCCACTCTTCCCCATAAACCCCACCTACCTTCAAAATTCAAAAACAATTTCCCACCCAAACCTACCCTAAAATGGCCGAAACCTACACTCCCCCTTCTCCTCTATATTTTCTTCTTCTTCTTCTTCTCTTCTTTCTTCTCTTGCTCGAGGGCGAGCAATATTTTAAGTTTGGTGTGGTAAAAGCATAAGCTTTTTGTTTTTCCATTACCATCAATGGCACCTAAGGCCGGAGAATCCTCTAGAAAAGGAAAAGGGAAGAAAAAAGCTTCCACCTCCGAGTCATGGGAGATGGAAAGATTCATCTCCAAAAGCCATCAAGACCACTTCTATGATGTTGTGGCAAAGAAGAAGGTGATCCCTGAGGTCCCTTTCAAGCTCAAGAAAAATGAGTATCTGGAGATCCGACATGAGATCCGAAGAAGAGGTTGGGAAGTCCTAACCAACCCCATGCAACAAGTCGGAATATTAATGGTTCAAGAGTTCTATGCCAATGCATGGATCACTAGGAACCATGATCAAAGTATGAA
>NW_026264909.1:2806459-2806804 GCF_000817695.3 Arachis duranensis
TTAGAGGATGGTTGGAGTTCATTCAACGCTCCATCATGATTGGAGAGGAAGTAGAAGTTCATGAAGTCATCTCCAATGAAATCTACAAAATAGCCGAAAAGCCCTCCACCATGGCAAGGCTAGCTTTTCCTCACCTTATTTGCCATCTATGTTACTCAGCTGGAGTTATCATAGAAGGAGACATCTCCATTGAGGAGGATAAGCCCATCACCAAGAAGAGGGTGGAGCAAGCAAGAGAGACCCTCCACGGATCTCAAGAGATGCTTGAGGAAGCTCATCATCAAGAAATCCCTGAGATGCCTCAAGGGATGCACTTTCCTCCCAACAACTATTGGGAACAACTCA
>NW_026264909.1:2806818-2809765 GCF_000817695.3 Arachis duranensis
CAAGGAAGGGACATAGAAGAGCTTAAGGACATTGTTGGTCCTTCAAGAAGAAGACGCCACTAAGGTGGATTCATTCCTTGTTCTTATTTCTTTCTGCTTTTCGGTTTTTATGTTGTGTTCATTTATGTTTTGTGTCTCTACTTCATGATCATTAGTGTTTAGTAACTATGTCTTAAAGTTATGAATAAATTCCAGTAATCCTTCACCTCTCTTAAATGAAAAATGTTTTTAATCAAAAGAACAAGAAGTACATGAATTTTGAATTTATCCTTGAATTTAGTTCAATTATATTGATGTGGTGACAATACTTTTTGTTTTCTGAATGAACGCTTGAACAGTGCATATTTTTGATCTTGTTGTTTATGAATGTTAAAACTGTTGACTCTTGAAAGAATGATGAACAAAGAGAAATGTTATTGACAATCTGAAAAATCATGAAAGCTGATTCATGAAGCAAGAAAAAGCAGTGAAAAGTAAAAAGCTTGCGAAAAAAAAATGGCGAAAAAAATAGAAAGAAAAAGAAAAAGCAAGCAGAAAAAGCCAACAGCCCTTAAAACCAAAAGGCAAGGGTAAAAAGGATCCAAGGCTTTGAGCATCAATGGATAGGAGGGTCCAAGGAAATAAAATCCAGGCCTAAGCGGCTAAATAAAGCTGTCCCTAACCATGTGCTTGTGTCATGAAGGTTCACGTGAAAAGCTTGAGACTGAGTGGTTAAAGTCGTGATCCAAAGCAAAAAGAGTGTGCTTAAGAGCTCTGGACACCTCTAACTGGGGACTCTAGCAAAGCTGAGTCACAATCTGAAAAGGTTCACCCAGTCATGTGTCTGTGGCATTTATGTATCCGGTGGTAATACTGGAAAACAAAGTGCTTAGGGCGACGGCCAAGACTCATAAAAGTAGCTGTGTTCAAGAATCAACATACTTAACTAGAAGAATCAATAACACTATCTGAAATTCTAAGTTCCTAGAGAAGCCAATCATTCTAAACTTCAAAGGAAAAAGTGAGGTGCCAAAACTGTTCAGAAGCAAAAAGCTACAAGTCCCGCTCATCTAATTAATACTCCTCAACTTAACAACGAAAAGAATTTTCCAAATGTGGGAGCCATGGAAGCGCTTCAAGACCATTTAAAACAACTTGAAAAAGAAGCCCAACATCAACGAGAGATTGAAAAAGACCTACAAAGGGAAATAAGGCGATGCCGGGAATTAGAGGACAAACTCCTAAAACTCGAAGCCGATCTCAGGGCCAAAGCTAATCGATCCCCTCATGAGGATAGCTCCTGCAAGGACCAAGATCCATTTACCAAGGAGATCATGAAGACCAAAATTCCAAAAGACTTTAAACTCCCAGATATGACTTTGTATGATGGCACTACAGATCCCGGCCATCATCTCAGAAATTTCAGAAGTAGAATGTACCTCACCGACACCTCAGATGCAGTTCGCTACAAAGCCTTTCCAACTACTTTAACAAAGACAGCAATTAGATGGTCCGACAATCTACTTCCTAGGTCGATCTCAAGCTTCAACGACTTAGCCAAGAAGTTTCTGGCTAGATTCTCCATCCAAAAAGATAAGGCTAAGCACGCCCCAAGTCTATTAGGAATCAAGCAAGGAGATCGGGAAAGTCTTCGCAACTACATGGAAAGATTCAACAAAATATGCCTGGACATACAAAGCCTACCAACAGTGGCCGCCATTATGGGCCTCATCAATGGCTTGCAAGAGGGACCTTTTAGCCAATCTATATCAAAAAAATACCCCACATCTCTGAATGAAGTGTAAGAACGAGCAGAGAAGTACATCAACATGGAGGAAAACTCTCGACTAGGAGAGACCTCAAAATTTGGATTCACCTATCCCTCCTGGATAAGGATAAAGAGTCCAAAAAGAAGGAAGATCGACATGGGGAAAAAATAAAAAAATACCACAGTTACACCCATCTTTGGGTGTCCCTTGTGGATGTTTGGAGAGAAGTTTGCCACACTGAAAAAATACCCCAGCTCGACCACTCAAAGGCAAAAAAGGAGGAGGAAATTGGACCAAATATTGTGAATACCATCAAATCCGCGGGCATTCCACCAACGAATATTTTGACTTAAAGAATGTCATAGAAAAACTAGTAAGAGAAGGGAAATTAGATCAGTACTTGGCCACCCGGGACGATGAGCAAAGAAAAAGAAGAAGGGACGAAGATGTCGGACGAACTGAGCGATCACCAGAAAGACACGACCACATGATACACGGCGGATTTGCTGGAGGAGGAATCTCCAAATCATCTTGTAAAAGATGTCTTAAAGAAGTATATCATGTTGAGGGGAAGGAAGAAGCACCTGACATCCCCGCAATTACTTTCACCAAAGAAGACGCATCAGGTATCATCTCAGGAAATGATGATCCTATGGTCATCATTATTATACTGGCAAACGCAAATCTCCACCGCACACTGATAGACTGATGCAGGTGGAAATTGTCTTGCAACAGATTACCTTCGGCAAGTGTACCGAATTTGTCGTCAAGTAAAACCCACAATAGAGTGGGGTCGAATCCCACAGAGATTAACAGATTAAGCAATCAATGGTTAATTGATTATCCTAGTTAGACGATTCAGATTTGGATGATGAGCAGCAAGAATTGTAAATTTACAGAAAAGTAAAGAAAGCAATAAAGTGCAGAGGAGTAAAATGGCAAGAAAAGTAAATGTAAGAACTAAAAATAAAATGAACATTGGGATCAAGAGATATTGTAATCCTCCGGATTAAGTTCATTCTCATCTCTTCCTCAATCATTCATTAATCTCCTTGGCAATCTTAAGTGATCGAATTACAATTAATTGTAATTCAATCTCTCAAATCTTGATCAATAGTCAATTCCTTGGTCAATTTCTCATGAGAAGAGATGAAGTATGGTCACTGATTATACCACATGCATTCCCAAATCAAGTGTTG
>NW_026264909.1:2810919-2823331 GCF_000817695.3 Arachis duranensis
CTTTCCTTCCTTCCACGTTAGTGCCCACGTTAGTGTAACTAATGTAGCCACTAACGTGGCTCTTCTCTTCTTCTTTTGGCCTGAAATCAATCAAACAAAGTGCATCAAAGTCTTGCTCTTAATCATGGGATCATGCATCATCCAATTTATCATATAATTCATGCAAAATTCTCATGAAATCATGTAAATTGCACAATGTATGCTTGAATCAAGATGTAAGTGAATATCTACCCAAAAATAGCTTATTTCCTAAGAAAATGCATGAAACTACCTTAAAAACAGTGAAGAAAAGGTCAGTAAAACTGGCCAAATGCCCTGGCATCACAACACCAAACTTAAAGCTTGCTTGTCCCTAAGCAAGTACTGGAACAAGAGAATGATGAATGGAATGCCAAGAGAAATGAGTCATTCTTGTGGAAGTCATGTCCCTGTTTTTATGGTGGTTTCATGCATAGCAACTTAGGTTCATTCCTAGCTTTTAGACCTTTATCATGTCCTAGAATACTCACTGTGATTGCATCCCATGAGACTTTTATTCATTGATCCTTTTGTTGTTATTTCAGGGCTTATTTTCGTTCCTAGGCTAAGAGCTCTGTAAGGGGGCAACTCTTTAAAATAAGCTTTCAGCCAACACTCCCAAACCAGTTGGTTCAAGGTGCTAGGTATTGAAGCACCTCTAAGGACTTACTTGCTCAAGTCTCTCCCCCATACATACACACCACAGGCACATAGTTTGTTTATTTTCTTTTCTTGAGACCTTGGTGTCCAGCACCTCTTTGGGTTATTAAATGCTCTGTAGTGAGGGTTACTCTTGATAGTGGACTTTCAGCTGATAATCCTAAGTTAGTTAACCCAAGTTACCAAGTGATAAGGCACCCCTAAGAGCTTATTCATCCAAGTAGATCCCCCACACAGGAGCACCACAGACACATGCCTCAAGATTAAAACCATTGGTGCCTAGCCTTATTGCTTACTCTTTTTCGTTTATTTTTCAACCTTTATTGTTCTTTTCCCTTTTTCTTATTAGGATCTTCTTATTTAGCTAGTCTCATGGGGTGTGTTCAAAGCATATGATTCAGGACATATAGTTGTCTTCCCACCTTGTGGTTGAACCAACTTAGCTAACTTATGACCACACCACAAACTCAGGAACTTACTCCATAGTATGAACTCTGCTCTGGTCTTTTATAAAACACTCATTCTCTTTTCATTTGATTCAAAAGGGTCAAGCATACTAATAAGCAAAGTAAGGATGCAGTAATGACATTCAGACTAGAAAACACAGACTTAATCAATAAAAAGTTTAAAAGACAGAATTGACATGCTTATTCACAAGGAGAAAGCACACATACATACAAACAACATAGAAGACAATCATTCAAATTAAAGTGCTGGAAATAAGTTAGAGGAGAAAGGAACTGTACCACCTTGTATTTTATCTTCATTGTTGTTGCCCTTTTCCTCCTATTCTTTCCCTTCCCACACCAGACATAGAATGATTGCTTATACTCAAGCAACAATTAAAACAGTGGTGACGGGGTTTATGATGGATCATGAATGTCTTAAAATAAAGTGTGAGTATGCATGTGTTTCAGCAAGCAAGATTATGGATCACAACAAAAGCACAAGAAGTAAAACAGAGACAATGTGATTGCATTAATAAGTGGTGTTGGCATGGTACTTTGCATGAAAGTTAAGTGGCAACACCAAACTTAGTGTGCCACTGTCAATTTAGAATGTTGCAAGTACCCAGTGAAGATTGAAAATCAAATTGTTGCATGGTAACACCAAACTTAGAGTGCAATCATATGCCAAATTATTGAAAGCAAACTAAGCAAAGCAAGGAAATGTTACCTATGGTTGGGTTGCCTCCCAACAAGCACTCTTTTAATGTCATTAGCTTGACATGTTGTTCACGACTTTCTTCCTCTTCTTCCAGTTTGTTAAGAGGAATGACCTCAAGAGGAAAGAGGAGTCAGTTAATGCCCCTTGTTTTGAGTGCCTCTCCCCAGCAAGCCTTCTTCTGTTGCTAGCTTGAGTAAACTTGCTTGTTGGGGTAGGGGTGGGATGGCTTTTGGTTGACCTTTTCTTCTTCATGAATATTGTCCTTCTTTTCTTGGTCACCATCCTTTTGTTAGTATTCATGTTGATTGCCTTTACCACCTTGATTCAGGATTTGGGTATTGTATGATGGGTGGAGCATCCTCTTCATCAAGAACTTTTTGAATTGGTGGTTCAATGAACTCACCCTCTATGCAACTCTCTATTTCATTGGAGTGTGGGCTCCCTTGATTGACTTCCTCCCTTATTCTTGACCTTTGAATGAACTCCTTTGTTTCTAGAGAGAGTGAAGTGGTCTCTCTTTGTGATCTTAGCTCTTCAATGAATTGTTCTTCAGAATAGAGTTGTGCATTCTGTCTCAATTTTTCTTTATGGTTTCTTTTTGCTATTTTCTCCTCCTCGATTGTCTTCATTATTTCTTCAAGGAGGAGTTCTATCCTAGTGAGTGTCTCCTCTACTCTACTTTTTCTGCATTCTTCAATGATGAGTTCTACCCTAGCAAGTTTATCTAAAGGAGGTTGGGTAGATTGTAATGGTTGGGCGGGGTTGGCTTGTGGCATTGGATGTTTTGTGGTTGTGTGTTCTGAAAGTGGTATGACTCTTGTGGGTAGTGGATTGAGTTTTGTGGATGGTGAAAAGAAT
Source organism: Arachis duranensis (assembly GCF_000817695.3). Classification (NCBI taxonomy): domain Eukaryota; kingdom Viridiplantae; phylum Streptophyta; class Magnoliopsida; order Fabales; family Fabaceae; genus Arachis; species Arachis duranensis. The sequence goes on from NW_026264909.1 coordinate 2,813,623, forward strand.
TGTATGGATTTGGGATAGACTTTTGTGCTGAGGCATACTCAAATGTTGAAGAATTTAGGCATGTAAAACTTGGAGGTGAGTTTGTATAATTGAGAGGTGATGGCTCTTGATGAATGGGGTATGAATAAGTGAAATCTCTTTGATTATGATCTTCCCAGCCACAACTTGAGTAGTGATCATTTTCACCAAAATATGGATCATTTTTGTGGCTCTGGAAAGTACCCCATTTCATGTTCTTGATACTCCCACCCACCATGAGCATAGTAAAGTGAATCATTCTGTGGTGGTGGAGAGTTTCCCATGAAATTTGATTGACTAAAATATGATGGATGCTCCTTTCTTTCCTGTAGAGAGCTCTGTCTCAAACAATAATCACCAAAAGAAATTGGAATCTCCATTGTCACAGATGAGGAAATTCCCAGTGAGGCAATATCACAAACAGTTAGTTAGCAAAAGAAAATAAAGAAAACAAAAGAAAACAAAGACAAAAGAAAAGTGTCTAATCTAGTAAATCAAACTTAGAATGTGATCATATGCCAATTTTATTTGGAAAAAAGCTGAGTAAAAGACTGTTGTGTTAATAACAAAATCACCAAGAGCCAGAGCTGTCACAATAGGGGCTTCTTAGTGAGGTATTAACACAAACAGTTAGAGAGCATAGAAAATAAAGAACTAAAGCAATTACATGAATAAAGCAAAACAAAAGAAAATGTCTAATCTAGGTAATCAATCAACCGGTAGTTTGTTAATCACAATTAATCCCCGGAAATGGCGCCATAAACTTGATGCAGGTGGAAACTTGTCTCTCAACAAATCTCCCTTCGGCAAATGTACCGAATTGTCGTCAAGTAAAACTCACAATAGAGTGAGGTCGAATCCCACAGAGATTAATGGATTAAGCAATCAATGGTTAATTGATTATCCTAGTTAGACGAATCATATTGGAGTGATAGGTAACAAGGAAATGTAAATGACAGAAAAGTAAAGAAAGCAATAAAGTGCAAAGGAGTAAAATGGCTAGAAAAGTAAATGTAAGAATTAAAAATAAAATGAACATTGGGATCAAGAGATATTGCAATTCTCCGGATTAAGTTCATTCTCATCTCTTCCTCAATCATTCATTGATCTCCTTGGCAATCTTAAGTGATCGAATTACAATTACTTGTAATTCAATCTCTTAAATCTTGATCAATAGCCAATTCCTTGGTCAATTGCTCATGAGAAGAGATGAAGTATGGTCACTGATTATACCACATGCATTTCCCAAATCAAGTATTGGGGGGATTATAGTCACATATCCATCCCAACCCAACTTGGTCCAACATGAGAAAGCATTTCTAGAATGATCTCTTCATTCCTCTTCCAAGGTTCAGAAGAGATCCAAGTATAAATAGCTTCTTTTCCAAGATAACTACCCAATTGGATGAAGATTGAAATCTTTCAAGCAAAATCAAGAGAAAAGATAGAAGAAGAAGAATAAGAACTACACTTAATCCGTTGAATCACAATAGAACTCTTTAACCCAATGAAAGAGTTAGTTGGTCATTGCTCGAACAAAATAGAAAAGAAGGAAAGTGTATAAAAGTAAAGATGAAGATAAAAACTGAAATTGAAACTTCAAAATTCATAAAAATGAAAAGTACAAAGAAAAGAAAGAGAAAGAAAAGTGTGTGAGGGGAGGGAGTCCGAAGACCCCTCGTCAATCCCCCATTCCAGAATCGTCCAGATCCCCCCAAGATGCTTTCAATGTAAAGACTAAGGCCTTTATATAAGCTCTCCTAAATTACAAAATGAAATTAAAAGCAAATTACAATTAAATGAAAATTCCTATTCTAGATGCTTCTTGTGGTCTTGATTGGTTGACAATTGTGGGCTTGCTTGCTTGAGCTTTGAAGTGGACTTGAGAGAGAAGTGAGTCAAGTTGAGGTCCAGGTGCTAAAGTTAGTGCTAAAGTTAGCCACACTAACGCTACAAGTGTGGCGTTAGTGCTAAAGTTATTGTGGCTAACGTTGCACTTGCTGCCCAGTTGGTATTTTTGGGGCTTAAAAGATGCCTCTTGTTTGTGCTCCAATTTCATGTCCACTATAGAGTATTATATATCGTTGGAAAGCTCCGGAAGTCAGCTTTCTAATGCATCTGGAATTACCTCATTTGGAGCTTTGTGGCTCAAGTTATGCGTGTTTGAAGAAGGCATGGTTAGGCTGCCAGGTGGGACTTTTGCCCAAGTTAACGTGGCTCATTGTGGCTTGTGTGGGCTCCTTCCAACGTTAGTGACAATGTTGGGTGTCACTAACGTTGGCGATCACCTTTCTTCTTCACGTTAACTTCCACGTTAACTAAGTTAACGTGGGAGTTAACGTGGCTTCTTGGGGATAGTGTGGGTTTCTTCCAACGTTAGTGACAATATTTGGTGTCACTAACGTTGTCGACAACCTTGTTTCTTCACGTTAGCTTCCACGTTAACTAGGTTAACGTGGGAGTTAACGTGGCTTATTGTGACTTGGCCAACGTTAGTGATAAAGTTGAATGTCACTAACGTTGGCTTCCCCTATACTTCTTAACGTTAGAGGCCACGTTAACTAAGTTAACGTGGCAACTAACGTGGCCACTTATGAGCTTGGTCCAACGTTAGTGATAATGTTAAGTGTCACTAACGTTGGCTCCATTTCCTTTCTTCAAAGTTAATGCCACTAACTTTTCTCACTAACGTTGGGGCTTTCCTTCCTTCCACGTTAGTGCCGACGTTAGTGTCACTAACGTAGCCACTAACGTGGCTTCTTCTCTTCTTCTTTTGGCCTGAAATCAATCAAACAAAGTGCATTAAAGTCTTGGTCTTAATCATGGGATCATGCATCATCCAATTTATCATATAATTCATGCAAAATTCTCATGAAATCATGTAAAGTGCACAATGTATGCTTGAATCAAGATGTAAGTGAATATCTACCCAAAACTAGCTTATTTCCTAAGAAAATGGATGAAACTACCTTAAAAACAGTAAAGAAAAGGTCAGTGAAACTAGCCAAAATGCCCTAGCAACACAAATTTAAAATTGTTACAAAAAAATAGTATTTTATAACAATAATATGTGATTGTTACAAAAGAATAATGTTTTGTAACAACCTGTTTTATTTTGTTACAAATTATGTTAGTTTTTGTAACGAGACGGTGTTTTGTTACAAAATATTGTAATATTTTGTAACAAAAAAAAAGTTGCAAAAATTCAAAATATTTTGTAACAAATTTTGTTTTTTGTTTCAAAAACTCTAATTGTTTTATAACAAAACAACTTTTTGTTTCAAAAACTCCAATTGTTTTGTAACAAAAAATTAATTTGTCACAAAATTCAATATTGTTTGTAACAAGTTAATTATTTGTCACAAAATATAAATATATTTTATAATAATTTTTTTTCAAAATGTTAAACACTTTAAGAGTAAAAAAAATTGTGTATATATTTTTTTCAAAATAATTTTATTTTATTTCAAAAATTAATTGTGATTTTATTTTATAATTTTAGAAATTATTTTATTAGAAATAATTAAATAGGTTCAGAGATAATTTTATTATAAATCAATTAAGATTCTTAAGTAATTTTATTATAATTGAATATTTTGCGTAATTTTAGTAATTGAAAAAATAAGAAAGAATTATATAGCTTAATTTAAGTAACTTTTAAGTAACTTTTTCCATTGGAGTCAGTAGTTTTGAGTTAAATCCTCAGCTCATTATCATGGTGCAGCAAAGTTGCCAGTATTCCGGTCTTCTACAGGAAGAACCTACAGAGTTTCTGGCACAATTTTTACAAATTGCTGACACAGTACATGATAAGGAAGTAGATCAGGATGTCTACAGATTATTACTGTTTCCATTTGCTTTAAAAGACCAAGCTAAGAGGTGGTTAAATAACCAACCTAAGGACAGCATAAAGACATGGAAACAGCTGTCAGAAAAATTCCTGAATCACTATTTTCCTCCAAAACGGATGACAAAGCTAAGGCTGAGCATCCAAGGCTTTAAACAAGGAGATGATGAATCTCTTTATGATACCTGGGAGAGATACAGAGAGATGCTAAGAAAATGCCCCTCCAAAATATTTTCAGAGTAGGTGCAGTTAGACATCTTCTATTATGGGCTTATAGAGAGAGCTCAGATTTCGCTAGACCACTCAACTGGTGGATCTATACACATGAGAAAGACAATAGAAAAAGATCAAGAGCTTATTGATATAGTTGCCAGAAATCAGCATCTGTACCTAAGCAGTGAACCTCCCATGAAAGAAGAAGCTAAAACAGTAACTGCTGAACTCAGTCCTGCAGAACAACTTACTGAATTCAATCAGCAACTGGATTTTCTAACCAAACAGCTAGCCGAATTCAAGGAGATACTACAAGAAACAAGAATGGCTAATATGAATATGAAAGTACAGTTGAAGCAAACAGAACAGCAGTTATCAAAACAAATAACAGAAGAGTGCCAAGTAGTCCAATTAAGAAGTGGGAAAACATTAAATACCTCACTTCAAAGTAGCAGGAAGCCAAGAAATGAGCAAACTACCCAAAATCTATCTGAGGACAGTAAGAGCCGAGAGAGGAATAATTCTGGCACTCAAACGCCAGAAAATGGGTGGAAAGCTGGCGTTGAACGCCCAAACCATGCTCAGTCTTGGCGTTCAACGCCAGAAACAAGCAAGGAATTGGCGTTGAACGCCCAAAGGGAGCACAGTTCTGGCGTTCAGACGCCAGAAGCAAGTAAGGAGTTGGCGTCTACTACCACTCCAGCATTCCCCCCTGGCATTCAAGCGCCAGTGGGGGATCAGACACATACAAGTGCTAATAGCAACCCCTCTAAAAAGGCTTCTCAACCCACATATGTGGGCAATAAACCTGCATCAACTAAGGTTGAGGAATACAAAGCCAAAATGCCTTATCCTTAGAAACTCCGCCAAGCGGAACAGGATAAGCAATTTGCCCGCTTTGTAGACTATCTCAGGACTCTTGAAATAAAGATTCCGTTTGCAGAGGCACTTGAGCAAATACCCTCTTATGCTAAGTTCATGAAAGAGATCTTAAGTCATAAGAAGGATTGGATGGAAACTGAAAAAGTTTACCTCACTGAAGAATGCAGTGCAGTCATTCTGAAAAGCTTACCTGAGAAGCTCAAAGATCCCGGAAGCTTTATGATACCATGCACATTAGAGGGTACTTGTACCAAATAAGCTCTATGTGATCTTGGGGCAAGTATCAACCTAATACCTGCATCTACTATGAAAAAGCTTGGTTTGACTGAAGAAGTCAAACCAACCCGGATATGTCTCCAACTTGCTGATGGCTCCATTAAATACCCATCAGGCGTGATTGAAGACATGATTGTCAAGGTTGGGCCATTTGCCTTTCCTACTGACTTTGTGGTGCTGGAAATGGAGGAGCACAAGAGTGCAACTCTCATTCTAGTAAGACCTTTCCTAGCAACTGGCCGAACCCTTATTGATGTTCAAAAAGGGGAAGTAACCCTGAGAGTCAATGGGGATGAGTTCAAGTTGAATGTTGTCAAAGCCATGCAGCATCCAGACACCCAAAATGACTGCATGAGCATTGATATTATTGACTCTCTGGTAAAAGAAGTCAATGTGGCTGAGAGTCTCAAATCAGAGCTAGAGGCTATCTTTAAAGATGTTTAGCCTGATCTGGAGGAACCAGAGAGAATAATAGAACCTCTGAAAATCCCTCACGAAGAGGAGAAACCTCCTAAACCCGAGCTCAAACCATTACCACCATCCCTGAAATATGCATTTCTGGGAGAAGGTGATACCTTTCCTGTAATCATAAGCTCTACCTTAGAGTCACAGGAAGAGAAAGCACTAATTCAAGTGCTAAAGACACACAAGACAGCTCTTGGGTGGTCCATCAGTGATCTTAAGGGCATTAGCCCAGCCAGATGCATGCACAAAATCCTATTGGAGGGTGACGCTAAGCTAGTGGTTCAACTACAAAGGCGGCTGAACCCGGCCATGGAGGAGGTGGTGCAGAAGGAGGTCACTAAATTACTAGAGGCTGGGATTATTTATCCTATTTCTGATAGCCCCTGGGTAAGCCCTGTCCAAGTCGTTCCTAAGAAAGGCGGCATGACAGTGGTTCATAATGAAAAAATGAACTGGTTCCTACAAGAACAGTTACAGGGTGGCGTATGTGTATTGATTATAGAAGGCTCAATACAGCTACCAAAAAGGATCATTTTTCTTTACCGTTCATAGACCAGATGCTAGAAAGACTAGCAGGTCATGAATACTTCTGCTTCTTGGATCGATATTCAGGTTATAATCAAATTGCAGTAGATCCCCAGGATCAAGAGAAAACAGCATTCACATGTCCATCTGGAGTATTTGCATACAGAAGGATGCCATTTGGTCTGTACAATGCACCTGCAATCTTTCAAAGGTGCACGCTCTCTATTTTCTCTGATATGGTGGAAAAATTTTTGGAAGTCTTCATGGATGACTTTTCAGTAGACTCATTCAGCTCTTGTCTTGACCATCTAGCACTTGTTCTAAAGAGGTGCCAAGAGACTAACTTAGTTTTAAACTGGGAGAAATGTCACTTTATGATGACTGAAGGAATTGTCCTTGGGCACAAAATTTTGAACAAGGGAATAGAGGTGGATCAAGCTAAGGTAGAGGTAATTGAAAAATTACCACCACCAGCCAATATTAAGGCAATCAGAAGCTTTCTGAGGCATGCAGGATTCTATAGGAGGTTTATAAAGGATTTTTCAAAAATCGCCAAACCCCTAAGTAATCTGCTAGCTGCTGACACGCCATTTATCTTTGATCAGGAGTGTCTGTAGGCGTTTGAGACTCTAAAAGCTAAGCTGGTCACAACACCAGTCATCTTTGTACCAGACTGGACATTACCATTTGAATTAATGTGTGATGCGAGTGACCATGCCATTGGTGCAGTGTTGGGACAAAGGCATGACAAGCTTCTGCACGGCATTTATTATGCCAGTCGTGTTCTAAATGACACACAGAAGAACTACACAACCACAGAAAAAGAATTACTTGTAGTAGTTTATGCTATTGACAAGTTCAGATCCTATTTAGTGGGATCAAAAGTGATTATGTATACTGACCATGCTGCTCTTAAATATATACTCACAAAGCAGGATTCAAAACCCAGACTGTTCAGATGGGTGTTGCTTCTGCAAGAGTTTGATATAGAAATAAGAGACAGAAAAGGGACAGAGAACCAATTAGCAGATCACCTGTCCCAAATAGAACCAGTAGAAGGGGCGTCCCTCCCTCTTACTGAGATCTCTGAAAACTTTCCAGATGAGCAACTCTTTGCCATCCAGGAAGTGCCATGGTTTGCAGACATTGCAAACTATAAGGCAGTGAGATTCATACCCAAAGAGTACAGTAGGCAGCAATCAAAGAAATTGATCACAAATGCAAAGTACTATCTTTGGGATTAACCATATCTCTTCAAAAGATGTGCAGACGGAGTAATCCGTAGATGTGTGCCTAAAGAAGAAGCACAGAAGATCCTCTGGCACTGCCATGGATCACAGTATGGAGGATATTTTGGAAGTGAGCGAACAGCCACAAGAGTCCTCCAATGTGGCTTCTACTGGCCTACTCTCTATAAAGATTCCCAAGTGTTTGTACTTAATTATGACAGTTGCCAAAGATCTGGTAATCTGCCTCATAGTTATGCCATACCTCAACAAGGGATCTTGGAGATTGATTTGTTTGATGTATGGGGTATTGACTTCATGGGGCCTTTTCCACCATCATACTCAAACACTTATATTCTGGTGGCAGTGGATTATGTATCCAAATGGGTGGAAGCTATTGCAACACCCACTAATGACACTAAGACAGTGCTGAAATTCCTCCAGAAATACATCTTCAGCAGATTTGGTGCCCCTAGAGTATTAATCAGTGATGGGGGCACTCATTTCTGCAATAAAAAGGTTTACTCTGGTTTGGTTCGCTATGGAGTCAGCCACAGGGTGGCCACTCCATATCATCCACAGACAAATGGGCAAGCTGAAGTCTCAAATAGAGAACTTAAAAGAATCCTGGAACGGACTGTGATTAACCGTAGAAGGGATTGGGCAAGAAACTTGGATGATACTCTGTGGGCATACAGAACAGCATTCAAGACCACTATAGGGACCTCTCCATACCAGCTTGTGTATGGAAAGGCATGTCACTTGCCAGCGGAACTGGAACATAAGGCCTACTGGGCAACCAGATTCCTGAACCTTGATGCCAAGTTCGCTAGAGAAAAACGATTGCTCCAGTTAAATGAGCAAGAGGAATTTAGACTCAATGCTTTCGAGAATGCAAAAATTTACAAAGAGAAAGCAAAAAGATGGCATGATAAGAAACTATCATCCAGAGTCTTTGAGCTAGGGCAAAAAGTTTTGCTATTTAATTCTAGGCTCAGATTATTCCCCGAGAAATGGAAATCCCGGTGGAGAGGACCATATGTGATTACAAGTGTCTCACCATATGGATACGTAGAGCTTCAGGATAATGATTCCAACAAAAAGTTCATTGTTAATGGACAGAGAGTCAAACATTATCTTGAAAGCAATATTGAGCAAGAATGCTCAAAACTGAGAGTTGATTAAAGCTCAGTAATAGTCCAGCTAAAGACAACAAAGAAGCGCTTGTTGGGAGGCAACCTAGCCATTTACAAAGTTTATTTGTTAATTAATTGATTTTTACAGGTATATGTCAATTATCTTCAAGTTAAAATAGCAATTGCTTGAGTTCACATAGTTATAGAAGGATTCAAAGGATAAAAACAGCAAAAAGAAGCTCACTGGTGCGAAAACACCAGTAAGAGCTGTTTTGGGCGTTCAACGCCAGAAAGAAGCACCTTCTGGGCGTTGAACGCCAGAAAGAAGCACCTTCTGGGCGTTCAACGCCAGATTTACAGCATCTTGGGCATTCAAAAAAATGCCCAATGACAAAGGAGTTCTTGGCGTTCAACGCCAGAAAGAAGCAACAGCTGGGCGTTGAACGCCCAGGAGAAGCTGCACATGGGCGTTAAACGCCCAAAACATGCAGCGTTTGGGCGTTTAACGCCAGGATGGTGGGGAGGAGGTAAATTCGTTTTTTCTTCACATTTTTTTTAATTTTCTACATTTCAATTCATGATTTCTTGCATAAACATGTTACAAATTCTCATCCTTTATACGCTTTAGTTAGTTTTTAGTATAATTTTATTAGTTTTTAGGCAAAATTCATATTTCTAGACTTTACTATGAGTTTGTGTGTTTTTCTGGCAAAATATGTTTTACTATGATTTTCGAAAACTAAGAGTGGGAAAGAAATTAAGTGATTTTTGAAAAAGATTTTGAAATTAGAAATAAAAAAGATATGATTGAAAACTTATTTTGAAAAAGATGTGATTAAAAAGATATGATTGAAAAGATATAGTTTCAAAAAGATATTATTGAGAAGATATGATCTGGAAAAACAGTTTAAAAAGATTTGATTTTTAAAATCAAAGACTTGGCTAACAAGAAAAGATATGATTCGAACATTAAACCTTTCTCAACAGAAAAGGCAACATACTTGAAATGTTGAATCAAATCATTAATTGTTAGCAAGTATTTTTGAAATTGGAAAGAAATTGATTTTGAAAATATATGATTGAAAAGATATGATTTGAAAAAGATTTGATTTTGAAAAATT
>NW_026264909.1:2823558-2823668 GCF_000817695.3 Arachis duranensis
TGCCCAGCTTTTTCTGTGTAATTCCTCTACTGTATGTTCTGAATCTTCAATTCTCTGTATTATTGACTTGAAAAGACACAAATTAAATTTTTTTTTGGATTTTTAATGAT
>NW_026264909.1:2823926-2827328 GCF_000817695.3 Arachis duranensis
TATTTTTGGTTTTTATGATTTTGTAATTTTTTTGGATTTTTCGAAAATTATATGGAAAAGAAAATAAAGAGATCCAAAATTTTTAATAAGAATTCCAGTAATCACGCAATGTTAGTCTAAAGCTTTAGTCTAAAGGAATTAGACATGGCTAGCCAAGCTTCAGCAGGACATTACATTCAATAGCTAAATTGATGAAGATCAATCAGCTTTGGTGATGATAAGAACATCACCTTGAAACACTAGAATTCATTCTTAAAAATTCATAAAAACACCTAATCTAAGCAACAAGATGAACCGTCAGTTGTCCAGCCTGAACAATCCCGGGCAATAACACCAAAAACTTGATGTTGTTGCCGGATCTTGGCACTGATGTTACCAAAAGCTTGCTCAAAACTTGAACAATCCCCGACAACGGCGCCAAAAACTTGATGCACGAAATTGTGAACAATACTTTTTCACAACTCTCATAATCCCCGGTCATGAACCCCAAAAACTTGGTGGCTCAATACCATGGCATTACACAACTTCGCACAACCAACCAGCAAGTGCACTGGGTCGTCCAAGTAATAAACCTTACGCGAGTAAGGGTCGATCCCACGGAGATTGTTAGTATTGAAGCAAGCTATGGTCATCTTGTAAATCTTAGTCAGGCAAACTCAATAAATCTCAGTCAGGCAGATTCAAATGGTTATGAATGATTTATGAATAAAGCATAAAATAAAGATAGAGATACTTATGTAATTTATTGGTGAGAATTTCAGATAAGCGTATGGAGATGCTTTGTCCCTTCCTTCTCTCTGCTTTACTACTGTCTTCATCCAATCCTTCTCACTCCTTTCCATGGCAAGCTGTATGTTGGGCATCACCGTTGTCAATGGCTACAGTCCCGTCCTCTCAGTGAAAATGTTCAACGCGCTCTGTCACAGCATGGCTATTCAGCTGTCGGTTCTCGATCATGTCGGAATAGAATCCAGTGATTCTTTTGCGTCTGTCACTAACGCCACACAATCGCGAGTTTGAAACTCGTCATAGTCATTCAATCCTTGAATCCTACTCAGAATACCACATACAAGGTTTAGACCTTCCGGATTCTCTTGAATGCCGCCATCAATTCTAGCTTATACCACGAAGATTCCGATTAAGGGATCCAAGAGTTATCCACTCAATCTAAGGTAAAACGGAAGTGGTTGTCAGGCACACGTTCATAGGTGAGAATGATGATGAGTGTCACGGATCATCACATTCATCAAGTTGAGGAACAAGTGATATCTTAGAACAAGAATAAGCCAAATTGAATAGAAGAACAATAGTAATTGCATTAATACTCGAGGTACAGCAGAGCTCCACACCTTAATCTATGGTGTGTAGAAACTCCACCGTTGAAAATACATAAGAACAAGGTCTAGGCATGGCCAAGAGGCCAGCCCCCATGATCTATGATAGCATAAGACTACTCAAAGATAGCTACCAAAATGTCTAATACAATAGCAAAAGGTCCTATTTGTAGAGAACTAGTAGCTTAGGGTTTACAAAGATGAGTAAATGACATAAAAATCCACTTCCGGACCCACTTGGTGTGTGCTTAGGCTGAGCATTGAAGCTTTCATGTGTAGAGACTTTTCTTTGAGTTAAACGCCAGCTTTTGTGCCAGTTTGGGCGTTTAACTCCCATTTTTGTGCCAGTTCCGGCGTTTAACGCCGGCAGTCTTGAGCTGATTTGGAACGCCGGTTTGGGCCATAAAATCTCGGGCAAAGTATGAACTATTATCTATTGCTGGAAAGCTCAGGATGTCTACTTTCCAACGCAGTTGAGAGCGCGCCAATTGGGCTTCTGTTGCTCCAGAAAATCTACTTCGAGTGCAGAGAGGTCAAAATCCAACAGCATCTGCAGTCCTTTTCAGCCTCTGAATCAGATTTTTGCTCAGGTCCCTCAATTTCAGCCAGAAAATACCTGAAATCACAAAAAAGTGAATTTTAACTAAAAACTAAAAAAATATAATAAAAACTAACTAAAATATACTAAAAACATACAAAAAACAATGCCAAAAAACGTATAAATTATCCGCTCACTTTATTAATTCTTTGTGTTTTTTTTTTTGAATTCACTGCTTTTTCTTGCTTCAAGAATCATTTTTATGATTTTTCAGATCCTCAGTAACATGTCTCCTTTTGCATCATTCTTTCAAGAGCCCACATTCATGAACAACAAATTCAAAAGACATGTGCACTGTTCAAGCATACATTCAGAAGTCAAAGTATTGCCACCACATCAAAATAATTAATCTGCTATAAAATTCAAAATTCATGCAATTCTTCTCCTTTTCAATTAAGAACATTTTTTCATTTAAGAAAGGTAATGGATTCATAGGACATTCATAAATTTAAGGCATAGACACTAAGACACTAATGATCATAAGACACAAACATAGATGATGAACATAAGCATAAAAATTTGAAAAACAGGAAAATAAGACACTAGTGATGGCGGCTTGTTCTTCTTCTTGAAGATCTTATGGAGTGCTTGAGCTCCTCAATGTCTCTTCCTTGCCTTTGTTGCTCCTCTATCATGACTCTTTGATCTTCTCTAATTTCATGGAGGAGGATTGAATGTTCTTGGTGCTCCACCCTTAGTTGTCCCATGTTGGAACTCAATTCTCCTAAGGAGGTGTTGATTTGCTCCCAATAGTTTTGTGGAGGAGAGTGCATCCCTTGAGGCATCTCAGGGATTTCATGATGAGTGGGATCTCTTGTTTGCTCCATCCTTTTCTTAGTGATGGGCTTGTCCTCATCCATGAGGGTGTCTCCCTCTATGTCAATTCCGACTGAATAACAGAGGTGACAAATGAGATGAGGGAAGGCTAACCTTGCCAAGGTAGAGGACTTGTCCGCCACATTATAAAGTTCTTGGGATATAACCACATGACTTCTATTTCCTCTCCAATCATGATGCTATGAATCATGATGGCTCGGTCTATAGTGACTTCGGACCGGTTGCTAGTGGGAATGATTGAGCGTTGTATAAACTCCAACCATCCCCTAGCCACGGGCTTGAGGTCATGCCTTCTCAGTTGAACCGGCTTCCCTCTTGAATCTCTCTTCCATTGAGCGCCCTCTTCACAAATGTCTTTGAGGACTTGGTGCAACCTTTGATCAAAGTTGACCCTTCTAGTGTAGGGGTGTTCATCTCCTTGCATCATGGGCAAGTTGAATGCCAACCTTACATTTTCCGGACTAAAATCTAAGCATTTCCCCCGAACCATTGTAAGCCAATTCTTTGGGTCCGGGTTCACACTTTGATCATGGTTCTTGGTGATCCATGCACTGGCATAGAACTCTTGAACCATTAAGATTCCGACTTGTTGAATGGGGTTGGTAAGAACTTCCCAACCTCTTCTTCGGATCT